>NW_020954720.1:186563-216404 GCF_900497805.2 Vombatus ursinus | reverse complement strand
ATTATTATTATTATTATTATTATTATTATTATTATTATTATTATTATTTTACTTCAGCTGAAACACAATAGATTTTGCTCCAGCCCCTTACCTTTACTTTGTGTGTGTCTTTCTGTTTAAAGTGTGTTTCTTGTAAACAACATATTGTAGGATTCTGGTTTTTGATCCACTCTATTATTCACTTCTGTTTAATGGAAGTTTTTTTTTTTTCTTTTCCCTTTTTACCTGTTTCTGCTCCTCTTGGGTCCTGACATTGGAGGCCAAAATTTTGGTTTAGTTCTGGTCTTCTATTTATGATACCTTGAAATCCCTCTATTTTTTGAATAACCATTTTTACCCTTGATGTATTATGCTTACTTTTGCAGGGTAAGTGATTATTGTTTGTAGTCCTAGCTCCTTTGCTTTCCAGAATATCATGTTTCATGATGTCTGTTCCTTTAATGTTGCAGCTGCCAAGTCCTGTGTAATTCTGATTGTCACTCCCTGGTATTTGAATTGTTTCTTTCTGGCAACTTGCAGTATTTTTTCCTTGACCTGATAATTCTGAAATTTGGCTACAATCTTCCTTGGAGTATTGTTATTTTGGGGTCTCTTTCCTGAGTTGATTGGTGGATTCTTTCAAAGCCTATTTTGCCCTCTGGTTCCAGGACATCAGGAAAGTTTTCTTAGATAATGAAAGATGTTGTCTAGTTCGTCCCTATGATAATATTGTCTCTCCTAGATCTATTTTCGAGGACCAGTTGTTTTTCCCATTAAATATTTTCCATTTTTTCATTCTTTTGAATGGTTGATTCTTAATTTCTCATAGAGACATTAACTTCCACTTTCCCAGTTCTAACTTGTAAGGTGTTATTTTCCTCAATTAGGTTTTGTACCTTCTTTTCAATTTGACCAATTGTGCTCTTTAAGGAGTTTTTCAAGCAGTTGACTCTTCTTTTTCATAATTCTCTCGTATCACTCTCATTTCTTATCCTAATTTTTCTTCAAACTCTCATATAATTTTTAAGCTCAAAAGCTTTTCCATAATTTTTTTTATATATTTGAGGCCATTTATCATTTTTCTTTGGGGTTTTATGCATAAGTGTTTTGACATCATTGTCTTCTTCTGAGCTTGTGTCTTGGTCTTCCTCACTTCTTTTTTTTTTGTTTGTTTGTTTTGTTTGTTTTTGGTTAGGCAATGGGGTTAAGTGACTTGCCTAGGGTCACACAGCTAATAAGTGTTATGTGTCTGAGGCTGGATTTAAACTCAAGTCCTTCTGAATCCAGTGCTCTATCCACTGCACCACCTAACTGCCCCATTGTCTTGGTCTTCCTTGTCACCATAATAACTTTCTATGGTCAGATTCTTTTTGTTTGTTTGTTTGTTTTTTGCGTATCTTCTTTTTTTGTCCTATTTCTTTTCCTTTAAGTTTGATCTCTGATCCCAGGGTGGAAAAGGGGCTCTGCCTCAGGCCTCATATGACAGTAGCTGCAGGCCCTGGCTCTTCTGGTTCTGTACTGATGTTGCCCTGATGCCCATGGAGGACTCTCATGTCTGGTGCTATGTGGAGGGTGTGCGATATAGGATGACTCGTATTGCTGGAGGCCATAGGGGTCTGGCATTTTACCTTGTGCTGAACTAGGGTCATAATAGTGGTATCTGGTGTGTTCTGTGGCCCCTTGGGGTTTTTCTTTGTTTCACTGGGGCTGCATTGAAGCCCTTGGAGGTCTGGCTACTGGATGATGACTGTTTGCCCACAGCTATGCTGAAGCATGTGGAGGTCAGGCCTATTTCCTCCTCATGCTAGAGAAAACCTGTTTGTTGGGATCTAAGCTGAAGCATGTGGTGGTTCCTGGAACCAGAGAATGCAGGTTCTCCCAGCTTATGCTAAGGCACATGGGAAGTTTTGGTATTGGAGTTTGCCTGTTTCACCACCCTTGGGCTCAGGATATCCCACTAGTTTGCTGATATGGGGTTTGCTGCTGGCTTGCTGGGGCACTTCCTGTCTTGGACTGTACTCCCTTTTTATCCAAGTGAGTCAGACCTTTCTTGCTAATCCTTCAAGTCTCCTGGGTCACAAAACCACTCCACCCCATCTTTCTGCTGGATTAGCTGTTCCAGGATTTATTCTAGGGTGTTATTTTATAGTTGTTTGGAGGTGAATATGAGAGCACTACAGCAAATTACTGCTTACTCTTAGCTTACATCTTGGCTCCCCAAAGTCCTTCCCTTTCCTTTTCCAGGAACTGAGGTGGCAGAAGTTGGGAGGAGGATTATGCCATCAACATGTTGAGGAAATGTTTGTATATTTGTGAATATATCCTGTGAAGTAAGTTAGGGCACAAATTATCACCTACTTTCCTAAGTATTTTTTTTGAGTATAAAAATGTAATTTTGTAATGAAACTTGCAAACTATAAAGTGGTAAACATATTTTAAGTATTATTTTGGTGATGGTGATAATGATCAATTATTCAATAAAACTTTATTAATGTTATTGCCTATTATGTTGCAAGCACTGTGCTAAGTGCTAGGGATACAAAAAGAAGCAAAAGATAATTCTTCTCATCAAGAGCTATATATACATATATACATGTATGTATATATATACTTACAAACACAAAAGCAAACTATATGTATGATAATTAGGGAATTATTAACAGAATGAGGGCACTGAAATTAAAAGGGGCTGGGGAAAGCTTCCTGTAGGAAGTGGGATTGTAGTTGGGATTTAAAGGAAGCCAGAAATATCAATAATTGGAACAGAGGAGGTAGAACATTCCAACAATGGGGGATAGCATGATAAAATTCCCAATACAGAGAGATGGAGTGTCTTTTTTGAGGAACAGTAAAGAGGCTAATGTCAATGGATCAAAGAGTATGTGATAGAGAGTAAGATCTAATGAAACTGGAAAGGTTGAAGACAACTAGATTATGAAGGATTTTAAATGCCAGACAGAAATTTATATTTGATCTTAGAGATAAGAGGAAGCCACTGGAGTTTGTTGTGTAGGGTTGTAACATGATCAGACCTGAAATTGAGGAAAATCACTTTAGTAGCTAAAGGGAGGGTGGATTGGAGTGAGAAAAGACTTTAGGCAGGTAAACCCATCAGCAAGATATTGCTATAAACCAGCTATGAGATGATGAGGACCCACACTGTCAGAGGAGAGAGATGGACATATTTGAAAAATAGGGCAAAGGTGAAATAGGTAGGCCATGGAAGCTAATTGGATATCAGTGTGAAAAATTCAGGAATCAGGATGATTCCTAGGTTGTGAGCTTGAGGGTCTTTGGAAACAGTGGTGTCTTCTACAATAAGACAGAAGGTAAGGGGAGCAGTGGTATTGGAAGATTTGGGGGAAAGATAATGAGTTATGTTTTGAACATACTGAGTTTAAAATTTCTAATGGACGTACAATTCAATTCTTGTGTGATGATTATGTGATGATAATAATGATGATGGTGGTGATGGTGATCACAAAGAAGACAAAGACATTAGGTGAAAGTTAAAAAAAAATAGTACTATTGTTTCATCTTACTCCTACTCCCCACTCTTTTTTATTAGAAAATAAATCTTAACTTTTTTCTGTCCGAAGAAACTGAGGTATAAAGACACTAAAAAACTCTTGAGTAAATAGATCAATCAAAGATTCTCAGAGATGAATATTTGATTTGTTTTAGTAATTGTACATTTTTATAATGAATAAATATAAAAATGCTTTTTGTTCTCTCACTGGATGTCATGCCATTCATGACTTTTATTTCAGTATTATCCAATAGTGATCTTTTTCCTCTCTCTATGCCTTTATTTACATTGTTCCCACAATCAATTCCCTACTCTATCTGTCCTTTAGTTCTTTCTTAAAAAGGAAATAATTTTTGCTCATACATCATCTTCATTCTTAAGTATTTACTTCTGTTTCCCCAATCTGTAGAGCCATTACTTAAAACAAAGAATCAAAAGGAAAGAACAAGCTAAAAAGACAAAAAAAAGCATCGCTCCAGCAGAACTTACCAACACATAGATCAAGTCTGACATTATATTACATACAGTATTCTCCACCCATACTCTCCTACTTCCCTAAAGAAGGAGGAATGAGAGTGGACCTTCTCTTCAGGGTCATACTTAATTATTATAATTATACAGCTTTCAATTTCATTTTTTGTTGCTCTTTTCATTTACATTGTTGAAGTTACTAATTATTTTGTTTCCCTGATTCTATTTTAATATGAGACTACAAAAAACCTTGCACGATGCCATCTCAATTAATATTATATTACAAACCTGTCATTAATGCATTATAAACAAACTTTACTATAAAATCACTAAAATCTGTTACAATGTCCATCAATTAAACACTTACTTGTAACATTAATAGCACCATTCCAGAGGGCCTATAAGCCCCCTAAAACTTTAGTTCATATACAATATTTAGTATAGAATTTATTAATTACTTTATGTAAGATATACATGTTCCTTGGAACCATCCTTAAATAGATTAAAGACCATAATAATGTCACTAGCAGAATTTGCTAGTTACTTACGTATATCTTAAATACCATTACTGCCTTTCATCCTTACAATATTGCTGTAAGACAGGTTGTACTTATAGCATTATCTCCATTTTATAGATGAAAACACTGAGGCTCAGGGAAAATAAGTGACTTGCTCAAAATCATAAAAGTATAAAGAAGCAGATTTGGGATTAAACCAAGGTCCTCTGACTCCAAATCTGGGACCTACTCATGGCAAAATCATGTTAGAGTTGGGATTATAATTCTGATCTTCCTGTCTCCAAGTCCAGTACTATATTCAATAAATCACACTTTCTTGCAAATAGAAATATTTCTAATAAATTTCTAATAAATATTTCTTAAATTCTTTCATTGAAGTCAACCATTTGCCACAACTGAAATCATAGAATTTAGTTGAACTGACTAGTTTTGTTTCTGATAAATCCCTATAATTGTTAATGACTCAGAATTATGGAACCAGTTTGTACAAAAATTACAGTATAGCAATTCAAAAATTCAAGGTATGTCTACAGACATACCTTAAGGCACTGTTAAAAGTATAATTATTTTGTAAAAAAGTAAAATTAGATTATATGAAACAAATTAATAAATGAAAAGATATTTATCAAGCATAATATAGGCCAATAATTGTGCTCATCTCTGGAGAATTGTTTTCAATACAAGGCAGTCTCTGTTCTTAATGATTTGACATTCTAATGAGGGAAACAAAAGAAATAGGGAACTCATGGCCAGCGGAGGGAATTATGGTCAGAGATATCATGAAAATGGTGAGTGAGACAATAGAATAGGCCCTTTATATGCCTTTTCCAGAGATGATGACTGTGGTGATTTGATTATAGTTGTTAGGGGAAAAGGTATAAAGAGTTCACAGATGAGATGGAGAAGGTAGTGACAGAGTTTTAAAAAAATCCAGGGTGAAGATGAATTCCAGTTTTCCAGGGATTTTAGACAGAAGGCAAGAGGAAGATTTTCTAGGTATGTTCTCAGGTGGTACAGTTTAAAGGGCAGATGAGCAGCAACATCCAATAGCCACTTAATGTTTGTTTACTTGAACTGTCAAATGGACTCTAACAGCATTAATTATTTGATTCTAATAGTACTAATCATTTTCCTTTCCAACGAACTTACAAAGTTTTGCAAAATATTTCTTCATAACAACCCTTGGAGGGAAGGAGGATCTATATTATGAGCACCATTTTTACAGTGAAGTAAAGGAACTTTCAGAAAGGTGAAATAATTTTCTGATGCTAACACACTTGGTCAATGGAGGAGCAAGGATTTAAATACATTGTGACTCTAAAATACTCTAAAATAGTTCTAACTAGTATATTGGAAGCAATCAGAGATTATTTGCTCATGGTTTGAAGTGAACAACAGAGACCCCTCCATTTCATGACATCAGGCACTTATAGAAGCAGGATTACTAAACTTGTGTGCTCCCAAGTACCAAGCCTTCATTAACCAGTCCCTTTGCTATCCTCCCATGAATTATTAAGTATCAAAAATTAAAAAAAAAGAAATGCAAGAAAAAGAAAAAAAATATCTCACACAAGCACAAGATGACCCATTTTGGGGATTAGTGGCCTTTCATTCTCACAAGCTTAGTAGAATAGGATACTGAATATCCCCCCCTAAGCTAAGTATACATCAGAAGATACACCAACTAAGAATATAGGCACACCAACATGTTTGTAAAATATTTAATGTCTCTTATATTCCCATACAGTGTATTTGAACTTTAGGCTGTAATTCATCATGAAATAAGAAGGAATGAATACATTTCAATAATTCCAGACATATATTCTCCATTCCTTTACTTTTGTTTTAAAATAACTCTTTCACTATCATTAATTTTAGTGGTAAATGGAAAGAAATCAGTAGTTAATTTGAGTAAATAAATCTTTTGTACTTTTCTCTGACAATTTGAAACTTAGTCTGGTTTTACATAAAGATTGAGTACTGACTTTTTCTTGGCAAGAAAATAGGACAAGAGATTGTCAGACCTGTAGTAATCCACAAATAAATTACATATGATACAATCTACCCTCAGATGTATGATCCGGAGAGTAGGCTTATGAATGGCTATCAGGAGAGGTCAGGTTTCTCTGAAGAGGCATACTATACTTTTCCCTTCACAAAGGAAGTGTGGAGAGGTTCTTAGATCTCAAGAAATTTTTGTGGCCCACCTTCACGTGGAGTAACTGAGGATAACTTTTGCAGATAATGACAAGAAATGTCACAAGGATGTGATTTGAATACTGTGACTCAAAGAGTTTCACTTGTGCTAAATAAGATTGAAACCTGCCAAGGACAATTGGCATAGTTGACTAGATATGGTTGAAATAAAATACTTGGAACCACAGTTTTCAAAACGATTGCTTTTACTGAAGGGGATATAGCTCCATTAATGCATCCCATTACCTGCAAAGGCATTTTTAGTAACCAAGTGAAGGTGAATCACACAGTCATTCTGTCAAGTCTGTGAAACTCCCTAGAGGCAGGTAGAATAGCAACTATATCTGCCTGGAAGATTCCTTTCTCAGAAATAAGCATGTTTTCAAAGAAAGAACATTACACATACAAAGACATTTCTATAACTCTGTATAAGTAAAGTTGCTACTTTATTTGTATTAATGACTTGAATTTGAGAAGAAATATAAAATGAGAGAGGGAAAAAGAATAAACATTTGTTAATAATCTAATGTGTTCCAGGCACTGTACACTAAGCTCTTTTGATTTTTTTTTAAATAAATACTATCTCATTTAATCCTCATCTGACCCCTGCCACATAAGCACTATTATTATCCCTATTTTGCAATTGAGGAAATTGAGGCAGACAAAGGTTAAATGGCTTGTCATTTAACAGTTAGGAAGTATCTGAGGCCAAATTTCAATTCAGGTCTTCTTTACTCCAGTCCTAGTGCTCCATCCATTGTACCATTTAGATATCTCATAGAGTTCAAACAAGGACCCAAGGACACAATAGCTGCATGTAGGAAGTTTCCAGATGAGGCACAGTTGCCTAATATGTATATTAGCAAGTATGTGTAGATATTCCTGTAAGGTTGAGACAAGTTCCAAATATTCCAATAAGGTTATTAGATAAAAAGTTATTAAATAAAGTTTCCTCCCCATATAGCCCAAGTATCCCAAATATCTTAGTACCCCCTACTAAAAAAAAAATCACAGAATCACCTCCAGAGGCTTACAGGACCCCTCTACAGAGGATTTATAGAAAGATGTGGACAAAAATTGCCTACAGTGAGAAGGCATAAAAAGTTTTGAATTCACAGCAGTGAAAAAAAAATAAGTACATTCATGAGAATACAGATCCATCACGTGTCACTATATCCATGTATATGTGGGACGTAGGAGAATCTATACTCTTCTAAAACAATGATGAAAAATGAAACAATATTTTATCACCAGAAGACAATTTAGGGCAATTTCCTTTACTGGTGCTCACAATTATTACTTACACTATGACCAATTTAAAGCCATTTTAACATGTTTGCTCCAAAAGTAAATGTTTTTGAATAACTTTAGGTGACCCTCTTTTATTATTATCCATGCTATCCAGGGAATTGGGAAATCTGAGTATATAATATATGCTTCCCTCTTCTACTCAATGAAAAGTGGATAATTAGTTATTGGAATTTATAAATCAAAATCCTATAATGCAAATATCCTCCTTGCCTATAAAGGAAGATAAAACTATGAAAAGAATACATTTATTACAATATTTTCTTTGTGCTTCTGTGGTGCTCTCTTGAAAAACTTCAAAATGAATCTGAGTCAAAGACTCCATTAAGTAAATAGGGCCACAATAATGAGGGGAATACATTGTAGGTCCAAAGAACCACATGTGGACATAGAGAATCAAGTTGACCTAGATTGGGCAAGCTCTCAGGTTTTACCGATTTCTATGTCTACAAGGCAGGTATAAAGAAAGGCTCATAGTTACTAATTTCCATATTGGTATCTGACCTAATTACTAGATGATACTGAATTAGATGACTTTCTCTGGTACTTATTGCCCCAAATTGCATAACACAGCTCTTTTAAAGGGTCAAAGCACATAATGTTCTGCCTCCACATGTTATTTCATTAAAATCTTTAAAGACCCAATTCTTGATGTAGTTGGTGGCAATAGATAGCTCACTCAGATTTGAATACAGAGGTCACATGGAGGTCAGGAGAAGTGATACAATGACATTCTCAAGGTGTCTTTGAAGAACTTTAGAATAGATTGTGAGATATGGGAGACAGTGGCACAAGATTGCCTAGCATGGTGTGCCACATCAAAGAAGGCACTATACTCTATGCCCAAAGCAGAACTGCAGTAGCTCAAAAGAAGCATGAGATGCACGAATTTAGATGAATCTCCAATCCAAATGTTCACTATTTGTGCCATATCTGTGGTAGAGCTTGTATTGGTCTAATCAGCCACAGTTGGACACACTATACCTTGGCCCAATATAGTGATGTCATTTTGATCCTCTTCAAGCATGGAGAACAACAACTAGCTAACCAACCAACAGATCAGAATACCAATAAGTAAAGGACTCTAAGAATGGAGAGAAAAGAAAATTGGACTCAAAACACTTTCAAAACCAAAATATATGGGCTCTATAAAGTACAGAAAAGTGTTTTTTTTTTAATTAGGAGAGAAAAAAAATTGTTGGTATGTAAATTTGATACATCAGAGAGAGAGAGAGAGAGAGAGAGAGAGAGAGAGAGTAAGAAACAGTACATTGCATGTGTTCTATACTCTTGTGTAGCAGAAAAGTTTTGAAGTAATCAAGATGATTTATTTCTTTTTCATCTTGGATATTTACCCGTTGGAAATCATTTCCTGTTACTATACGTTATAAACTGAAAAATGTTCATAGGAGGGTTACAAAGATGATGATAAGTCATTATTTCATGAAATATGAGTATCAGTTGAAAGAACTAAGAATATGTAGCCTACAGAAAAGAAGATTATGTGGTGAAGGAACATAGTAACTGTGTTCAGTAATTTAAAGGGATCATGTTGTTCTGTTTGACTCTACAGTGAAAATAAGGAATACTTGCTATAAGTAGCAAAAAGAAAAATTTAGACTTGATGTGAGGAAGAAAAAAATTTCTGATAGTTAAATTGTCCAAAAGTTGGGTTTTCTTTGCTTTGAATGGTGATGTATTCTCCATCCTTGGAGGTTCTCAAGTATGATCACTTGTTGGATATGTTGTAAGTGGGGATTCTATTAAAATAGACTCATTTGGACTAGATAGTCATTGAAGTCCCTTCCAGATCTCAAATTCTTTTCATTAAATAACATCTGCCTTTTAAGGCTGGAAATTTTACCTGAACAAAATTAGTCAAAACAGCAGGAACATTTGACAACATGAAGAGATTCATACCCATAGTCTCATTCTTCTTTAAAGGAGCAGAGAGATTATCTTTCTTGTCTCTTCTTCAAGGTCAAAGACAACACATTCTGTTTTATTTTTTATACTTTCCCTTTTACATTGTTTTAGTAATTGGACATTTTATTTTGCTGTCGGTGTTTACTTTATTCTATACTAGTTGATACACTTCTCAAACTTTACTAATTACCTATTTCATTAATCTACCAAAATTTACATTGATATTCTCCAATTGATCTGCTTTTGAATTCTTCGTAATTCATTTAAAAGGAATTATTACTAGTGACTTTTTTACTAATAGAAAATTGATACAGGAATAAAAAGACAGAGCTGTGTAGAAATAAAGTAAACAGGTAGAAAATATAACATGGATGACTCTAGCCCCATTCTCTTAGAACCCAGGCCTATTACATTTTACGTCTTTACTCTCATTCCACAGAATTCTCTGGTACCTTGAAGGGGTTGTAGAAACCACTTTTTTTCATTCCTCTTAAACCAGTGTATTCTTCAAGAAAGTATAGTCCTTCAACCTTCCATTTTGAGAAGCCCAGCTACTACCACCCCAGTTTCATTTTACCACTTAACATCAGATTATCTTTTACAAAGGTAAATTTACTTCAAATATATTGCAAGAACAGATGTACCAGCATCTTTCCCAAACACTACAGGGGTATAATCCCCCCCATATTACCTAAGTCTTTGAGGAATAATATATGGAGTGTTGAGATGGGAATTAGTCTCAGCTTTAGATAAGTTCTAAATAGTTTTAGTCTCCTTAAGGTGTCACTGCTAGGTTGACTGAAATATCTAGCCTGGTTTCATGGACTCCCAAATTGCCTTGGCTGAGGCTCCAGGCTAGATCAGAAACTTTACTCCTTCTACACTAGAATGAAAAAGAATAAACATAAAAGCCAAAGATTCAGGCTCATTTCTCTAGGACACAAGGGACTATGGTTCTCCCCTCTTGCATTATGGTCTCACTAAATTTAAGTAAAGGACTCATTTTCACCCTCAGACAGGCATGCAACAAAAATCTTGGCCATTGCTGAGCCAGGCCATTTTAAAGATCTGACTCTTGTGGTTTTATATTTAAAAATGGAAAAGACTTATCCTAAACTAATTCAAAATGTCTATATATAAATTTGATCTATGTAATTGCCTGGTACCTTCCAAATCAATAATGTCAATTTAGTTGGTCTGGATATTCAACAAAATTCCATCATAAAAAGGAAGATAGAAATAAGGAAGGAAAACAGAAAGGAATGAAGGAAGGAAGGAAAGAAGGAAGGAGGAAATGAGTGAGGGAGGGAAAGAAGGAGGAAATGAAGGAAGGACAAAAGTAGGGAAGGAGGGGAGGAGGGAAAAAAGAAAGGAAAGAAGGAAGGAAGGAGAAAAGGAGGGAGGGAGGAAGGAAGGAAGAGAGAAGAAAGAGAGAAAGAAGGAAAGAAGGAAGGAAGGAGGAAAGAAGGAAAGGAGTGAAGGAGAGAAAGAAGGAATGAAAGAACAAAGGAAAGGAGAGAAGGAGGAAAAGAGGGAGGGAAAAGGACAGAGGAAGGGAAGAAGGAAAGAAGAGAAGGAAAGAAAGGTGGAAGAGAGGGAGGGAGAAAAGAAGGAAGTGTGGAAAGAAGTAAGGAAGCACAGCAGAGAAAAAAGGAGAGAGGGATGGGAGGAGGGAGAAGAAATGAAGAAATCTTTACTAAGTCACCCAAAAACCATGCAGCTTTATTTAATATGTATCCCTTTTGTATATTCTTCAGTCAGTGAAGCAGAATTCCCCAGAGAATCATGAAATGTCCTTACAAAGTGGATAATAAAAATGAAACTTGTTTGGTTCCTATGCATTTCCAAGTAACTTGTTGAATAGATTTTTAGGAGGGGCAGATCCCCCTTATCAAATGTGGAGCTTTTAGATGTTTGCAAGAGCATTAGTTTCATGACTAAATCTTTAGTATTTTCAGCTCATGTTTGATCTTTAGCCTCACATTTGGGGATCTCAGCAAATCTTTATTTCAGCTTGTTAAGTCAATGCACATCCATTTATGATTACTGCAAAAAGAAAGTTTTATTTTACAGTGAAAAGGTCAGGTGGGTTAGTATTTTACTGTTTCTTCAATTCCCATCACTTAGTTTCTCCATTCTGAGATTAGCAACATATTTGTGTTATATTCTGAGGAAGCTGGCTATCAGTCAACCACTTTAATTTTTAATTTTTATTTTTTGGGCCAGGAAAAGGGGTTAAGTGATTTGCCCAAGGTCACACAGCTAGTAAGTGTTATGTGTCTGAGGCCGGATTTGAACTCAGATCCTCCTAATCCAGGGACAGTGCTCTATCCACTGTGCCACCTAGCTGCCCCCAGTCAACCACTTTAGAAACTGGAGAAGTAACATTTTTCTTTCAAGGTCTTGCACATTTCTGCTAGATTGTGAGATTCTTTAAATTGTATTTATTGAGTCTTTGCTAAGCGCTTCAGAATTTTGCTAGACATTGAGGTTGGTGGGAGGACCAGAAAAGTAAACATATAACCTAAAGAACTGCTGAAGACCTTACTACTTAGCCATTTGTTAAGAGAAAGGGACAATGAGGTTTAAGAGAGCTTAAATGACTTGCCTAAGGTCACAAAGACAATAAACAGCAGAGCTAGAATTTGAGCTCAGTTATTTTGATTCCAGTGTTCTTATTACTATATCACAACTTCCTCCTAACATGACCTAACTCTCCTTTCAAGGAATTGTGTTAGAAAATGTCATTAATTATAGACATGAAATATTAGAGAACAATAAATTATGTTATTAAATAACATGTTAAACTGGATTCAATTGAGTGGAATATGTGTACTGGGAAGAGCACCACATTTTTAGTCAGAAAATATGGATTCAAATTGTGACATTTACAAGCGCTATCATTGGCCTTGTAGACCAGGCCTGATTCAGGTGTGCTTCAAGTTCAAAACTGGAACAAAATGAGACATTCATCAATCACCCAACAGTTTACAAAATTAGGTTTACTCAGCTTTAGCTGGCAGAGTAAATTTTCAATTGTACAGCACTGACTCAGAGCCTCTATGTAGGTCATGGAGATTCACTGGTCAGAAGGTTGAGGGAGTAGGAAATTCCTGACTTTTCTTGGGTTAGTTTTTGAACTTAGGCCATAAGGAAGACTTAACAAAAACTTTAGTTTTTCCCACTTGAACCAATTAAATCTCAGAAAGTTTCAAAATATCATAGGCAGCAAAGTAAGCAAAGTAGCACAGGAGATAGAGTACTGCACCTAGAGTCAGGAAAAACCAAGTGTATGACCTTGAGCAAATTACATAACCTATCTTACTTCTTCAACTATAAAATTGGGATGATCCTCCAATCTACTCACATGTTTATTATGAGGACCAAATCATATAACTGTAATATGCTCAATAAACACTTGTTTTCTTTCCCACCTTCCTCTTTTAAGGAGGAGTTAATCCAGCCTTAATGCCTGATATTGTTCTCATCACAATTGGGCAAATTGTTTCATCTCTCTGGCCTCAGTATCCTCATCTGCTAACTGAGGACATAAACTTGCATGATCTCTAAAATTTATTTTAGATTGGAATGCTATGATCCTATAATTTTTTTGTGCATGACACAGATTACAAAAGCTATGAATAAGTAATAAAAGACTAAATAGCTGGAGTTATTAGTAAGTACTTTTAAAAAAGTGGCTAAGATTTGAGAGACGTCTTGAAGATAGGCAACATTCCAGTCAGTCAAGAACTCACTTAAATCTCTCTTCTGAAACTCTTAGATGCATCAAAGATTTGAGGTGAAATAAAAATGGCAGGATGAAATGGTAAGGACATTATGCTGAGAGCCAGGGTTTAAAACCTACTCAATCACCAACTCTTTGGCATTAAGGTAGATTCACTTAACTTCACGTAACTTTAATTTCCTTGGATGGAAAATGATGGAGCTCAGGAGAAATGATTTATAATGTCACTTAAATCACCTGATTCTGTTCTTTAACTGTTTCATTGTGTGTATATGCATACAAGCACACATATATGTATGTGTGCATATTTATATTTATTTGTATATACAAGCAATAAATAATGCTGACCTTTCTCATAAAAGAAAATCAAATTTTCCCTTCCTTTAGGGTAGGGAATTCAGACTATTATAATCATCAAAGAGACACTGTTTATATTTCTATGTGGATTTAAATGAGATATTAGCTTTCCATTTTTTCAGTTGAGTACAGTGTCTATATACTTTGTGAGATGAAATATATGTGAATGTATACACACTAAATAATTTATTTAAGGTCACTTTCAGCTGTAAAATTTTATGAGTCTATACAAAGCAACCCAAATGTCTTAGTGCAGTTTTAAGCTATTACAGCTTAAAACTTCACTGATATCTGAGACACCTTGTATAGATTAGCCTATTTCTTTGAATAGACAGAAGGTAAATACACACACATATACACATATAAAATATGTACACAGATACATATACACATGTGTGCTGATATATACATAAAGGTGTATATATGTATGCATACATACATACAATATGCATGCATATATGCATATGTATGAAAAAAGATAGATGGGTAGATAGATAGATAAGAAGTAACTTGGCTTAGAAGAGAGAGAACTATCTCAGTCAGGAGAACTGAATAACTTAGGTACATTAATAGCAACAGCACTCAATTATAAAACAAAATGGTATTGTTGCCTTTCTATTTAAATAAACATAGAAATAACAATAGTATCTCCTTATGAATTTATAACAACCTGAAACCTTATCCTGAGGAAAAGGAGAAGTTGATTTTGATTTTTTTTGGGGGGGGGGGGAGCCTTCAGTTTTTTTCCCTATCCCAAGTAAATAAGGTACTAAAAACATGCCATTCCATTTCAGAGCAGATTATCACTAATTATAACAGACAAGGTATCTTGTCAACCATTCTATTAAAGTTAAAAGCATTTTAATCATTTCACTCAGATTCTTACACCTGCTTAATCATTATACTATCTGGTTATGTTGTAGGCACGCATTAGCATATATTAAATACAATGCAGCAAAATCAGACTTTCAAAATATGTCACGTATTTTGGAAAGAAAGTTAAAAGGAAGACATACATCTACTTTTTTAAAAATTCTAATTAATACAAAAATAGTTACCTGAGAGCAAACCTCATTATAGCAACAACTTTACAGATTAGGAAACAACATTTCTCCAATTAAAAATAATAATTATATGCAAATAAATATATGCAAATAAAACAGCCAACTTCATACTCAATAGAAAATACTGAAAAAAGAATCTTTGAAACCAAGAAGGGAAAATACATCAAGACAGCCTAAGAATGAAGGGGTGTTCTCAATGGAAGCAAATATTTAATAAATTAATTCTTTGTGGATAAAGTCTTATAATGATACTGTTGCTTACTAGAGAGAAACTCAATGGATGGTAGCTACTTTACATTCATCATAAGTTTTTTTCTACCATTGATACCCAGAAGAAAGAGTTTATATTTTGAGAATTGTTTCAGATGTTCAATTTCTAAGAATATCAGTAGAGAAATGAAATCAGTGATAAAGCATGTTTTGGGGCAGCTAGATGGCACAGTGGAAAGAGCTCCAGCGTTAGAGTCAGGAGGACCTGAGTTCAAATCTGGTCTCAGACACTTGACACTTAACTAGCTGTGTGACCCTGGGCAAGTCACTTAACCCCAACTACTTCATCAAAAAGCATGTTTTACTTCTGATTAGATTTCAAATGTATGACTAAAATAACTGACAATTTACTTAAAATTAAGTAACCGATTTTACTGAGTTATGGAAGTGGGAAACTGAACACATGAATATATAGAGAGAGCTACATACTCAAATTTGAAATCAATCAGAGCCGCCTTGGCATTTTGATCTTTTTTTTTTTGGTATTAAACAGCGATTCAATTTCTAACCCACTAGCTGTACTTATTTCAATTTATGATGAACACAAAAGCGGTTTAAGAGAAATATTCCCTGTTACTGAAGGACAGTTAAATCAAATCAATACACAAATTGTGAGGGCAGAATTTATTCATTGATTTTGTAAACTTAAAAAAAAACTGCTTCCGTTTTTTTTTTTGGTGTGGGAAACTGATTATGACTGTCAAATGTTTAGAACTTTTACTACCCATGACTTGATGGATGGCTTAATTCAAACAAATAGGAAATCTATGGTCATACATTTAACTTTACACTACCTAGCCCTCACCTTTACCTACTTTCATGACCTGACTGGGAAGGACAATGCTCCGGGTGGAAAGGGTGGCTTCTTTGCTTTCATATGGTATTGGTCTCTTCCCCGTGGAATTGTACATACTTAACAAGATGCTCACATTATACTAAACCAGTCAGTTTATTCACTTAAGCAAAAGAAAGTGTCCAACTGATATTTTATTACTCTCACAGTCAATATGAAGTCTCTAACAGTAGAATTACATTAGCTTGTTTCTCACAACTTAAACCTGCTCAGTATGACCATGGGGATATTAAAAAAAAAAGTTGGAGATGGATTTTAAGGTGAAATAAAAAATGTTTGGTGACAATATAAATAATACAATGTGTATCAGGGGAAAAAGTTAAAAGTCTAATTAAATTCTAGATGAAGAAAATAACTCCTAAGAAATAAAATAGTTGGATTTAAAAATATTCCTTTTCTGTACTGCACATTATGAAATGGTTTGTTGTTTACACTTTTAAAATTTATTTCCTAATCTTTTCTTCATAATTGATGTAGAAAAACCCACCTCATCCCATTACACATTATTTCTTTTTCATCTCCTTTAATTTCAATTTGATGTCTGCTAAACCTTATAATTATGTCATTTGACCAAAAAGACCATCCTAGAAATATCATTCCAGCAGTGTGGAATCTAGAGATAATATGTAATTTTGTGGATTATCCTTGTGGCATCTAAATCAGTAATGCAGAATTATGACACTTATGGATATGCAAATTACTTTTTTCTTGTTATCTACAAATCACATGATATTTCTGAGAAGTTTCAACTAAAGAATATGAACAAAGGTGGCATGCTGGCAGTTCTAGAAAGTCAACATCAAGAGTCCCAGAAAGGAGAAGTAGGATTTTAGGAAATGGGAGCTTATTTTTTTCCATTAATTATTTCCATCATTGAAGAGGAGTTGATGCAAAATATTTTCTTCTGCCATAGTATTTTAGTTCTATATCCAGTTTTTTTTTAAACCACAGGTTGGTTAGAGAATATTATAAAATCAATTTTTCCACATGTTACTTTTTCAATCTCAGATTTTCTTTTCATCATTCATATAATTAGGTTTATAATTGCTAGAACTATCATTTACATTGATAAAAGTAGATAAAAAGATAACATAAGTGTTAATTAGATTACTATGTGCCTAGGTCCTTTTTGGGGAATGATATCTTAATATACTAATTTTCAGCATGTTTTTGTCATAGCACTATTTTGAAGGTAAGGAAGGTTCTTTCAGATTCAAATGCTCATTTCTTAGTAGCACTTCACAACCAGTGCTTACTGTGCTAAACATGGACCAAATGACCAAATGACCTGGGAGACTGAGCAGAACTCATGAATCTCTAAATATTAGAAATATAATCCTGATTCTAAAAAAGAATTGTTATGACAACAAAACAATTGACTTAACCTCCATAGCCTTCATTTTCTTCACTTATAAAACCAAATGTCATTGCTAATTAACCTCTGGAGGTGGCTATGAATGAGATTTTTTTTGGCTTAAGTTGTTACTTTTTTCATAGTATAATGATGTTTGTAAGTATAAAAGTCCCAATTATAGGACAGAGAGTTGTCATTATATTTTCCAAGAATCAAAATACATATACCAACATCTGGTACTTGGTAAATAAAAATGCAGCCATCAAATTCTGTTTTCATAATGTTTCAATATTCTAAAATAATAAAATTTTCATTACAGTGGGTATTCTTTACATAGAAATAAGGTTGAAGGTGAGCAAAGTATATGCAAGAACAATAAAGCTTCTGATTTCAGTCATTCTCAAAAATAATATTTTAAGGTTTGTAAGTTTCTTTACACATTATCTTATTTTATCTTCTCAACAACTATGGGAAGTAGGTGCTATTATTTTCTTCATTTCATAGATGAGGATATATAGGGAGTTAGAAATTAAGTGATTTCCCCAGGGTCACACAGCTAATAAGTGTCTGATGTGGGATTTGGCATCAGGTCTTCCTGACTCCAAGTTCAGTGGTCTATCCACTATAAAGGAATGTATAATGAATAATTAATAAGTGAGGAAATCTAAAGAGGAGCTAAATTTGACTATAGAAATATTACTGAGACTCAGGGTGAAACTCACATTGAATACAGATTTAGAAGGATAGATCTTTTTCAAATAGCATAACAGATAAAAGAAGTATCATAGTAGTAGTATAAATAAAGAAGATGCAGTCACACACATGAGGAAATCTAGTAAACAGAGGAGAGAAGGATGGAAGCATTTGTGAGAAGGCCAACACAGGAAGAAATAGAAGAGTTATTTTTATCCAAATATACAAAACAACATCTGAACAGAAGTTAGAAGGTTAGGAAATAGAACACAACTCTAGATGCAGAAAAACATAGGACTGGTAAATTTGATTATAGGATTGGTAGAGAAAAAACAATTCCCATTATTTAGCCAACTATAGGCCAGGGAGCTTGCATATATCCTAGTAAGATCCTAGACTACATCATTAAAAAGATGTATGAGTATTTAGAAAGATAAACATGATTATTCAGACATATCATGGCTTCATAAAGAGTAAGTCAGTCCACATTTGCCTTATTTCAATTTTGACAATGTATTAGAATGGTAAATAAATTAAAAAATGTAGAAATCATACCTAGAATTTGATAAAGCATTTAACAATGTCTCTCATGAAATCTTTGGAGACAAGACAGGTAGATCTTGTTGTGCTAATGCTAATAATACAGTTGGGTGGATCTTTATCAATTTGGAAATCTCTATGTTTTTCAGAACTTTTGTCCTTGCCAATATCTAGTTTAAAATAGTTATCAGTAACCTTAATGAGGACATAGATGGAGTAATTATAAAAATCTCAGATGACACTAACATGAGTGGAATAGCTAATAAAATGATAGCTGATATTACTACAATGCTTTAAGTTTTGCAGTTTCTCATTTAATTCTCACAATAATACTACAACCTAGACACTTCAGTCATGTTTATTGTCATCTTATAATGGAGGAAACTGACAGCCAGAAATGTTATCTTGTACATAGTCTTTCAACTAGTGTCTAAGGTGAAATTCAAACTCAGATTTCTCCTGCCTCCAAGTTCACTTCTGCGTTCCATGATTACTCAAAATTATGATAGTCTAGAATGATGGGGCATATAAACTGAAATTTTAGGAGTAAGAATAAAGTCCTATACTTTTGTTCAGAAAGTCACCTTCACAAATAAAGAATGGGATGGTCATGGCTGACAAACAGAGACTACAGGCTTGCTAGGAATCAATAGTGTGATATAGCAAGCCAAAAAATAAAAAGCTAATGTGATGTTATTTTACATTAATAAAAGTACAGTGTCCAGAACAAGCTAAGAGATAGTCCTAGTGCACTTTGTCATAGTCAGAACAAACCTGGAATATTGTATTCACTTCCTCATGATACATTGTAAGAAAGGCATTAATAAATGGTAATGTGTTCATAGGAAATGATCAAAACAATAGTTAACCTTAAAATCCAAGTACATGAAAATTGATTGAGGATTCTAGGAAGATTTAGACTAGAAAAAAGAAGAACAAGAGTGATATAATAGCTATCTTCATGTATTTTAGAGGCTAAATGTGGGAAAGGGTTAGACATAGTTTCTTTTTGTCCCCAGAAAGAGAAACTAGAAGGAATGACTTTGCAAAAAGCATGTATGAGTCTTGGGACTTTCTCTGAGGAGAAACTACCTAATCAAGCTATTTTTCATTGTATTTATCATTATTGTTGTATTTCAGGATATAAAATATTTTCAATCAATTCAGAAAGTAGTTCTTAAGCACTTACTGTATACAAAACATTATATTAAAAACATGGTGCTAGGCATTAGGGGTAAAAAAAAGAAAAGAATAAAAAAAATCCCTGCCCACAAAGAGCTTACATTCTACTAAGGAGACAATACACACGAAACATTAAGTATATACATAATATTTTTATGTGAAAAGTGAGTACAATGATTAGTCTAATCAGCTCATTTTAGACTTTGGACTTCACATTGTCTTCAATTCACTTTCCTTCTTATAATTATTTTTGGTTGTAGGAGAGAAGTAAAAGAACTTGTCTCCATATTAGCTATGGACTCATTCTTTGTCATTGAAGCAAGAGATGATCCACAATAAATACATAATAATCCTTTATTGTTACTTTAAACTTTTGTGATTTGAAAGATCTGTGACTTTCAAAAGTAGTGTAGTGGTTCAGTGGATACAGTACTGAGCCTGGAGTCAGGAAGACCTGAGTTAAAATCCAGCCTTAGGCACTTATTAGCTGTGTGAACCTGAGCAAGTAACTTACCTTCTTTCCATCTTTTTCTTCATCTGTAAAATGGGGGTATAATAGTACCTACCTCCTTTTGATTGTTTTGAGGATAAAATGAGATATTATATTTAAAATATTTTGCAAATCTTAAGGCATTATTCAAATTCTGCCTGTTATTATTAGTAGTAGTAGTTATATTAGTAGTAGTTGTGGTAGTAGTTGTTATTGTTGCTGTTGTTCATCCACCATTTTCAAAGATGTCCAGATTGATGCCTTAAGCTGCATGTGAATTAGATTAAGTGAGGCAGAGTTGCACCAAGTTACCAACTTTGTTCTCTTTTCCAGAGTCATCAAAGTTCAGTGGCAAGACAAAATCAGGATGATAGGCAACGGGCCGGGACAACTGGTGATGACCCAAGATACAGTGGATAATTTTGAAGTCTTTGAAATTTGGCTAACCTCTAAGTGCTCCACAGCACCTGTTTCAACTCTATATTCAAAGAATTTACAGCCTGATGGGCCCTTGGAATTCTTAGGCTTAACATAAGAGAATTCATGTTTCTCTACTTCCCTGCTGAATTGTCTTATAAAAAATTTGTGGAGGAGAAAATTACTATGTTTTCAAACAGTTCATCTATTAACAATTTAAAAAGAAGAAAATTGCAAGATGTTTTCAATTTATCTCGTATATAAATTGTTTATACATAGTTGTTTACATGTTGCTTATCCTTTTAGCTTGTGAGTGCTTAGGTCAGTGCTTGACATATAATAGGCACTTAAAACATTTTCATTGACACTCTCACTGACTTTTTCTATGACTGCCTGATGAGTTTCAAACTGGAAAAATAAAACCCCTGGAAGCAACTTTCATGTTATTAAAACTCTAGTTTAAATTAAACATTTTAGTGGTTTTGTTATTCAAGATGTTATTAACTGTGATAATATTCTTGTCTTCATCATTGGAATATGCACTTTATGGATTATACAAATATGTATGATAAAATAATAATGTATCATAATTTCTACCTTCTCAGACAGATTTTTATATTGTATCAAATAAAAATAAAGTTACTTTAATACAAAAATAGATTAAATTTACCAAAGTAACCTTATTACATATGTTATGCAAAAATCAAACTTTACTGCAACTTCACTTCAAAAACAGATTCAAAATTGCTTCGATATTAGAAGTGATATAAAGTCTGACAACTCAGTGAATGACTGAATGTAGGAACTGCTTTATGCAACAATGAATGTAATGAAAAGGTGACTCCTGGAGTAATCATAACAAAAGAAATGATCATTTTTGTGATAGAAATAGCAGGCCTTGGTGTTGGTAAGATGTATATTCAAATTCTATCTGTAACAAATCCTGAGTGCAACCCTACTTAGTTAATCTCTTAGTGCCACGGGCAACTCTTTAAGATTTTAAATTGCTTAGAAATTCCCAATCTTTTTTTAGGTCTCTATACCAATGGAGTTCTGAATGCTAAAGAAGTCACAGATCTAGTCTTTATTCTTTTTTTTTCTTCTTCTTCTTAGAAAAGCAGTAGAGAGCCAGGATGGCAAAGGAAGCAATAAATTACTGTAGCTTTCCCTTATTCACCCCCAAGCCACCATAAAATAGTGCCCCCAAAACAAATACAGGAATAGCAAAAAGGCATTATGAATGCTTAAGTTTCTTTTAGCCCAAGAAACTAGGAAGATCAGCAAGAGAGGTTCATCTCACCTGGGTAAAATTGGAGTGCAGTCCAGCACAGGAAGAGTCCCAGCAAGCCAGTAGCAAGCCCCACCTCAGCCAACCATCTGGAAATGCTGAGCCCCAGTGTGGTAGAGTAGGAAAACATCAACACCAGGACCATCTCACATGCCTAAGCATAGCTACAGGACCATGCATACTACATTTCTGAGAACCACCACATGCTTCAGTGTAGCTCCATGCAAAAAGGCATCCTCTAGTGGTCAGACCTCCACATGCTTCATCACAGCTCTGGGCCAAAAGGCATCCTCCAGACCAAGAGCTTCAGTGTAGCTGTGGGAAAATGCAGAAACATCTCACCAGCCTCAGAACACATTAGGAATCACTGGTAGGGGCCTGGTTCAGCACAAGGTAAGTTGCCAGACCACTACCAAATCCAGCAGTGCCAGCCACCACCACCCCCCACCGCACTCCCTCAGCTCTGTGCCAGAAATGAGAATGCCGGTTGGGCCTCAGGGCAACATCAGTGCATCACTAGGTAAACAACCAGGACCTACATTCCCTGGCACAAGAAGCTTGAGACAATGCCTCTTCTACCCTGGGAACAGAGATAAAATTTAAAAGACAAGAAAAAGGCCAAAAAGAAAAAAAAAAGATGAGCAAAAAACAACAGAAAAGGAATTTGACCATAGAAAAGTTATGGTGACAGGGAATACCAAGACACAAACTCAAAAGAGAACAACAATGTTAAAACATATATGGGAAAAAAAACCACAGAGAAAAATGGGAAGTGATTTCAAGCCTGGAAAGTACTCATACAAGAGCTCAAAAAAGGGCTTAAAATCATATAAGAGAGGTGGAAGAAAAATTAGGAAAAGAAATGAGAGTGATGAAAAAGAATTATGCAAAAAAATCAACAGCTTGAAAAACTGCTTAAAAAATAAAATTGGTCAAATGAAAAAGGAGATACAAAAGTCTACTGAAGAAAACAACTTCTTAAAGAATACAATTGGCCACATTTTGACATAGAAATACCACTTTTAGGGTTGTATCCCAAAGAGATCATAAAAATGGGAAAAAGACCCATATGTACAAAAATATTTATAGCAGCTCTTTCTGTGGTGGCCAAGAATTGGAAATTGAGGGAATGCTCATCAATTGGGGAATGGCTGAATAAGTTGTGGTATGTGAACATAATGGAATATTATTGTGCTATAAGAAATGATTATCAAACGGACTTCAGAAAAACCTGGAAAGACTTGCATGGACTCATGCTGAATGAAGTGAGCCGAACCAGGAGAATGTTGTACACAGTAGCAGGCACTTTGTGCAATGACTAATTTGATAGACTTAGCTCTTCTTAGCAGTGCAAGGATCTAAGACATCTCCAAAAATTTCATGATGGAAAATGCTATCCACATCCAGAGAAAGAACTGTGGAGACTGAATGTAGATCGAAGCATACTATTTGCTCTTTTTTTTGTCTTCTGTTTTGTTTTGTTTCTGCTTTCTTGAGCTTCTTCGTATAGGTTCTAATTCTTCTTTACAACATGACTAATATGAAAATATGTTTAATAGGAATGTATATGTAGAGCCTTTATCAGATTGTGTACCATCTTGGGGAGTGAAGTAGGAAGGGAAAGGGAAAAAAATTAAAATTCAAAATATTATGGAAGTGAATGTTGAAAACTAAAAATAAATTTAAAAAAAGTACTCTGGAACAAACAACAACAACAACAACAACAAAAATATTTACAAAAAAAAAAGACTACAATTGGCCAAATGGAAAGGAGAGTACAAAAGCTAATTGAGGAAAACAATACCTTAAAAGTTAGAATTGGACAAGTAGAAGCTAATGACTCTGTGAGACATCATGAATCAATCAAACAAATTATAAAGAATGAAAAAATGGAAGAAAATTTAAAATACAGAGGCAGCTAGGTGGCATAGTGGATAAAGTGGTAGCCCTGGAGTCAGGAGGACCTGAGTTCAAATCTGGTCTCAGACACATGATACTCACTAGTTGTGTTACCAATTAACCCTGATTGCCTTGCCAAAAAAAAATGGAAAATGGAAAATATCTTATGGGGAAAACTGCTAACTTGGAAAATAGATCCACAAGAGACAGTATCAGGATCACTAAACTACCTGAAAGCCAGAATCAAAAGTAGTACCTGGACAGCATCTTTCAAGAATTTATCAAGGAAAACTGCCCTAATGTCCTGGAACCAGAGGGCAAAATAGGAATTGAAAGAATCCACTGATCATCTCAGGAGAGAGATCCCAAGATAAAAACTCCAAGGAACAGTATAGCCAAATCACAGAACTATCAGGCAGTGGGGGAAAAAATCCTACAAGGGGCCAGAAAGAAACAATTCAGAAATGACAAGTCACAATCAGGATTACATAAGACTTGGTAGCTGTAACATTAAAAGGCCAGAGGTCATGAAGCATGATATAATGGAAGGCAAAGGAGCTAGAACTACAACCAAAAATCACTTACCCAGCAAAATTAAGTATAATACATCAAGGGAAAAATGGATATTCAATGAAATAGAGGGATTTTAAGCTTTCATAAGGAGAAGACCAGGACTAAGCCAAAAATTGACTTCCAGTATCAAGACCCAAGAGAAACATAACAAGGGAAAAGAAAACATAAGAGATTCAATAGAGCTAAACTGTTTACAAAAAAAGATGGTACTTGTAATTCTTTAAAAAATTTCATGACTACTAGTACAGCCAGAAGAAATATAGATAGACAGAGTGTAGGGGTATAAAGTGAATTTGAGGAAATGATATAAAAAAATGAGGAATAATGAAGAGGAGTACAATGGGTGCAGAAGGAAAGAAGAGGTAGAATGGAGTAAATTATTCCACATAAGGGCCCAAAATTCCTATTAGAGTGGAGTGTAAGTTAGGAAGGTGGGTGATGGGCATCACTTGAACCTCACTCTCACCAGTATTAGCTCAAAGAGGTAATAATATACACAATTAGTTGAATATAGAAATCTCTCTTACCTGACAGGTAAGTAGGAGGAAGGGAAAAGATTAAGTAAAAGGTGAGGTGAGACTGGCAGAAGGGAGAACAGATAAGGCAAGGTGGTACACAGAAGCAAAACACTGGTGAGGAGGTAAAGAGTGAAAGGAGAGAGAGGACAAACAGAAGGAAGAATGGATGGAAAGAAATACACAGTTAGTAAATGTAAAATGAAGTGGATAACCAAATAGATCAAAAACTAGAATCCTACAATATGTAGTTTACAAGAAACACAACAAGCAGAGAGCCACACACAGAGTTGTGGTAAGGAACTGGAGCAGAATCTGTTATGCTTCCACTGAAAAGAAAAAAAAGAAAGATAAAAAGGCAGGGATAGCAATCCTGATCTCTGACAAACAAAAAGCAAAAATATACCTAATTTAAAGAGATATGGAAGGAAACTACATCTTGCTAAAAGGTATCATAGGCAATAAAGCAATACGGATACTAAACATATACACACCAAGTGGTATAGCACCTAGATACTTTAAGGAGAAGTTAAGTGAGTTACTGGAAGAAATACACAGCAAAACTTGAACCATCCCATCTCAGAACTGGATAAATCCAACTAAAAAAATAAGAAATAAGTTAGGAAGATAAATAGAATATTAGAAAAGTTAAATATGCAGACTTTTGGAGAAAAATTAATGAGAACAAAAAGGAATGTACTATTTTTTCTTAGCAGCACATGGCACCTACACAAAAATTGACCATGTAATAGGGCATAAAAAACTCACAATCAGATATAAAAAGGCAGAAATATTAAATATACTCTTTTTGGATCGTAATGTAATAAAAATTACATTCAATAAAGGGTAACGGAAATAGAGATTAAAATTAATTGGAAACTAAATAATCTAATCCTAAAGAAAAAAATGGGTCAAAGAACAAATCATAGAAACAATAATTTCAATAAAGAGAATGAAAACAATGAGACAACACAGCAAAATTTATGGCATTCAGCCAAAGCAGTACTTAAGGGAAATTTAATTTCTCCAAAGTCTTACTTTAAAAAATTGGAAAAAGGAAAAGATCAATGAATGAGACATGCAGCTAAAAAAAAAGCTTAGAAAAAGAACAAATTAAAAATTGCCAATTTATCACCAAAATGGAAATACTGAAAATCAAATGATTGATTAGTGAGATTGAAAGAAAGAAAAAAAAACTATTGAGCTAATATGGAAATCTAGTTGCTATTTTTGTGAGGAGGAAAAAAAAAACTAGATAAGCCATTATCTAATTTGATTTAAAAAAATATATAAATATCCAGTACCAAAAATAAAATGTATGAAATCACCACCAATGAAGAAAAAATTAAAGAAATCATTAGGAAATATTTTGCCTAATTATGTGCCAATAAACCTGATAATCTGAGTGAAATCAATGAATATTTTTGAAAAAATTAAATTAACTAGATTATCATTTCAGGAAACAGAATACCTAAATAATGCCATATTAGAATAAGATATCGAACAACTCATTAGTGAACTACCTAGGAAAAAATCCCCAGGCCCAGATTGGTTTATGAGTGAATTCCACCAAATATTTAAAGAACAATTAATTCCAAGGTAATATAAACTAGTTGGAAAAAATAGGGGAAGAAAGAGTCCTATCAAACTCCTTTTATGACACAAATATGGTGCTGATAGCTAAACCAGGAACAGCCAAAATAGCAAAAGAAAATTATAGACCAATTATGCTAATGAATACTGATGCTAAAATTTTGAACAAAATAAAAGCAAGAGGATTACAGCAATATATCACAAGGATTATACACTATGGCCAGGTTAGATTTATGCCAAGAATGCAGGGTTGCTTCAGTATTTGGAAAACTATCAACATAATTGACCATATCAATAACAAAAACCTATATAAATGATATGATTATCTCAATAGATACTGAAAAAGTACCCATTCCTAATAAAAACACTTAAGAGTGTAGGAATGAAGGGACACTCCCTTAAAATGATAAGCAGTGACTATTTATAACAACCAGCAGGCATTGTCTGTAATGGGGATAATCTAGAAATCTTCCCAACAAGATCAGAGGTGAAGCAAAGATGTCCATTATCACCACTATTATTCAATATAGTATAATAAATATTAGCTATAGAAATAAAAGAAGAAAAAGAAATTGAAGGAATTAGAATACACAGTGAAGAAACAAAACTATCACTCTTTCCAGATGACATGAAAGTATAAATAAAGAAAATTACTTACAATAATTAATAACTTTAGCAAAGTTGCAAGATATAAAATAAACCAACAAAAATCATCAGCATTTCTTGATATGAGAAATAAAGCCTAGGAACAAGAGATGAAAAGAGAAATTCCATTTAAAATAATAGTAGATAATATAAACTATTTGGGATTCTACCTGCCAAGACAAACCCAGGAACTATATAAACATAATTACAAAACTCTTTTCACACAAATATAGTCAGATCTAAACAATTGGAAAAATGTCAGTTGTTCATGAGTAGGCCAAGCCAATATTAATAAAAATGGCAATCCTGCTTAAACTAAATTACAAATTAAGTGCCATACCAATCAAACTACCAAAAAATATTTTACAGAGCTAGAAAAATTATCAACAATATTCATCTGGAACAACAAAAGTCAAGAATATCAAGAGAATTAATTTTAAAAAATACAAAGGCAGGTGTCCTAGCTATACCAAATAGCAAACTATATTATAAAGCAGTAATCATCAAAACTATATGGTACTGAAATAAAGTCAAAATGGGTTCATGATTTAGATATAAAGGCTGATACTGTAAGCAAACTGGGAGAGCAAGGACTAGTTTACCTATCAGATTTATGGAGAACAGAAGAATTCATGACCAAACAGGAGATAGAAAACATTATGAAAAGCAAAATGGATAACTTTGATTACATTAAATTGAAAATTTTTTGCACAAACAAAACCAATGCAACCAAGATTAAAAAGAAAGTAGAAAATTGGGAAAGAATTTTTACAACTAGTCTCTCCGATAAGGGTCTCATTTCTAAAATATATAGAAAATTAAGTCCAATTTATAAGAATATGAGTCATTCTCTAATAAATGGTCAAAGGATATGAACAGGAAGTTCTCAGATGAAGAAATTAAAGTCATCTAAAGTCATATGAAAAAATGCTCTAAATCACTATTGATTAGAGAAATGCAAATCAAAACAACTCTGAGGTACCACATCACACCTATCAGAATGGCCAATATGATAAAACAAGGAAATGATAAATGTTGGGGAAGATGTGGGAAAATTGGAGCACTAATTCATTGTTGGTGGAGTTGTGAAATGATCCAACCATTTTGGAGAGCAATTTGGAACCATGCCCAAAGGGCTATAAAAATGTGTATACCCTTTGACCCAACAATAGCACTTCTAGGGCTATATCCCAGAGAGATCATACAAATGGGAAAAGGACCCACATGTACAAAAATATTTATAGCAGCTCTTTTTGTAGTGGCAAAGAATTGGAAATTATGAGGCTGTCCATCAATTGGGGAATGGCTGAACAAGCTTTGGTATATGAATGTAATGGAGTACTATTGTGCTATAAGAAATGATGAACAGACTGACTTCAGAAAAACCTGGAAAGATTTGTAAAAGCTGATGCTCAGTGAAGTGAGCAGAACCAGGAAAACATTGCACACAATAACAGCCATGTTGTATGACAATTAATATTCATAAACTTAACCCTTCTCAGCAAAACAAGGAACTAAGACATCTCCAAAGGCCTTGGGATGGAAAATGCTATCCACAAAGAAGAAAGAACTACAGAGTTTGAATGCAGATCGAAGCATACCATTTGCTATTTTTTTCTTCTGCTGTGTTTTGTTTCCTCTTTCTGGTGGTTCCTCCTATTGGTTCTGATTCTTTCTTACAATCCCACTAATGAGAAAATATGTTTAATAGGAATGTATAACCTATATCAGTTTGTGGGCCATCTTGGGGAGGGAGGGAGGCAGGGAGGGGGAGAAAAATTTAAAAGCCAAAAGCTTATGGAAGTGATTGTTGATAATTCAAGATAAATTAATTTAAAAAAAAACTATATGGTACTGGCTAAGAAATAGAGTGATGGATCAGTGGATCAGATTAGGTATACAAGACAGCAGTCAATGACCATTAGTAACCTAGAGTCTGATGAACCCAAATATTCCAGCTTTGGGAAGAAGAACTAACTATTCGACCAATACTACTGTGAAAATTCGAAAACAATAGGACACAAACTAGGTATAGACCAATATCTCACACCATATAACAAAATAACTTCAAAATAGATGCATGCTTTGACATAAAGGGTGACACCATAAGCAAATTAGAAGAGCAAGGAATACTCTACCTGTCAGATATAAGTGGAGGGGAAGAAAACATGACCAAACAAGTACTAGAGAGCATTATAAAATGTAAAATAAATATTTTTGATTCTATTAAATTAAAAAGCTTTTGGACCAAGATTAGAAGGAAAGCAGAAAGCTGGGAAACAATATTTACACCAAGTTTCCCTGATAAAGTCCTCATTTCTCAAATATATAGATAAGTGAGCCAAATTCATAAGAATACAAGCCAATAAATGGTCAAAGGATATGTACGTATATATATATATATATATATATATATATATATATATATATATATAT
>NW_020954720.1:0-186553 GCF_900497805.2 Vombatus ursinus | reverse complement strand
TATATATATATATATATATATATATATATATATATATATATATATATATATATATAGCCAGTTCTCAGAAGAAGAAATGAAAGCTATCTGTAAGCATACAAAGAAGTGCTCTAAATCACTTCTGATTAAGGAAATGAAATTAAAACAACTCTGAGGTACCATCTCACATATATCAGATTGGTTAACATGACCAAAATACAAAAAAGGAAAATAAATGTTGGAGAGGATGTGGGAAAATTGGGACACCAATGCATTGTTGGTGAAATTATGAACTGACCCAACAGTTCTGGAGAGTCATTTGGAACTATGCCCAAAAAGTAATCAAACTGTGCAATCCCTTTGATCCAGTCATACCACTACTAGGTCTGCATCCCAAAGATATTATAAAAAGGGAAAAAGATTTACATATGGAAAAAATATTTATAGCAGCCCTATTCATGTTGGCAAAATATTGGAAGTTGAAGGGATGTCCCTCAAATGGAGAATGGTTGAACCAGCTGTGGTATATGAATGTAATGAAATAGTATTGTGCAATAAGAAATGATGAACAGGAAGATTTCAGAAAAAAAAACTGGAAAGACTTCTACGAACTATTACAAAGTGAAATAAGCTGAACAAGGAGAACATTGTACATGGTAACAGCAGTACTGTTTGATGATTGACTATTAATGACTCTGTTCTTCTCAGCATCACAATGGTTCAAGACAAGTACAAAGGACTCATGAAGGAAAATGCTATCCACATCCAAAGAAATAATTATATAGTCTAAATGAAGATCAAAGTATTTTTTCCAATTACTTTATTCTTTCTCATATTTTATTTTTTCCATTGGATCTGTTTCTTCATAAATGTGATTAATTTGGAAATGTTTTACATGATAGCATATGTATAAACTGTATCAAATTACCTATCCTTTTCTAAAAATGGGAGAGGAGGAAGGGAAAAAATGTGGAATTTAAAATCTTGTAGAAATGTGTGCTAACAATGTTCTTGCTATGTAATTAGGAAAGAAATAAAATAGTATTTAAAGACACAAAATTGAAAGGCAGTATAGAAAAGTGGGTGGAGCTCAACCTGCAGTGAAGAAGACCTGATCTCAAATTTCACTAAAGATACTCCTAAATTATGTTACCCTGGACTACTTACTTAAGCTCTCTCACTCTCAATTTCTTCATGTGCAAATTTTGAAAATATATAGTAGCACCTACCTCACCAGTCTCTCTGATGGTCAGAGTATCATAGATCTTGAGCTTAAAAGGAACTTAGAGAACTTCTAGTCTAATTTCCTCATTTCACAGAGGAATAACTTGAGGAGTAGAAAGGTTGTGACTTTTCCTGTGTAACATAAATAGGCAAATCCAAAGGCCAGATTCATTCTATGCCTCAAAGTTCACCATTGTTTTGACTGGTCCATTTGATCTCATGTGTGATGTACTTTGCAAATTTCCAAATGATATGCAAAACTGTTAGCTATTATAACCAATCAAAGATGATACATGTATTACCTCTTTAGATGCTGATTTGAATGGCGCTATGCTTCCAAGACAAAATGAAGAGACTGTTTGGGCTGCCAAACCAATAAAACATGAAATCAGAGAAATCATTTTTACTTTAAGACAAGTTGTCAGGTTAGAAAAATAAAACTTAAGAAATTCTATTGTGTACTACATTTACTTCATATGTGTGTATGCAAATGTATGCACTTCACAAACATTTGCATGCATACACAGACACAGAGACACACATATAGCTTTTTTAAAGTTTTTTTAGTTTTCAAAATGCTTTATGTAAGTTATCTCCTTTGATCTCACAACAATCCTCTGAGTTAGGCACCCTCATTATCTCCATGTTACGTATGTGGAAACAGACTGAAAAAAGAGAAGGAATTTGCCAAGAATTGCATAGTTAACAAGTGTCTGGGGATAAAATCTCAAATGGTCCTATCTCTGAGTCCAATGTATTATCTATCTGTTTTTACCACCTATCTGTATCTTTGTCCTCTAGATGTCACTGACATTTTTTTTTTTACAAAGGAAACCAATTTTTATTGAAATAGTTATCCATTTTTTTAAGTTCACAGACCAGGTTAAAAATTTCTGACCTAGAGAGAAGGATGGGAAAGGGGGGGCAGGTTTTAGAAAGGGAAGAATGGTTATCAGGACCTCCCTATTAAAAATAAAGGTTACTATTAGTTTCACAAAAAATAAGGGACTTTTTTTTTAAAGTCACTGCCATCTCAAATATGATATAAGGAAGTGTAAGACAGCTTTTCATAAGGAAAGACTGGTTAACTATTAATACCTCTTCTCCTAAGAGCACCCTCTTATTATTACTGAGATGTTGAAAAATGTCTCTTTTTTAGTTAATTGCCTGGCCAATCACAATTCCCCCCCCCAAAAAAAACTGAAATGTATGTATAAAGGAAAGCATTAATTTTCTGAGGGAACAATTCTCTTGGCAAGTAAGAAAAAATAGCCCTCTAGCCCAGGAATTCTGAAATGTTTGTGTTATTGACTGCTATGACAGCATGTTGAACCTGTGGATCCTCTTTAAAAGCATTAAATAATATATATACAATTAAAATTATAATTTCCCTATTATATTGGGGGGAAAAAACCTGTTGTTTCCCCCACACACACACATTCCTGGTTCATAAAGTACTGGAATCAGGTCCCCACTCTAGTCTGAATAAAGCTTCTTTTGAATAGGCAAAAACAATCCTCTGACCACATTACACCACTAATCTTCCCCTCCCATCTGACCAGGTTGGGTGCCTTGCTTATGAGCCTTATTGTGGGGTTGTCTTCCTTTCCCAGATTTCCTAGGGCAGGTTTAAGAGCCATCCTCTACCCCAGAACTGACCCTCAGCTTGATTTCATGACCCAGAGGTAATGTGGCTGGAATTCACAGAATTCTTCCCCTCCCCCACCACACTTCTACTAACAACCCAAGAGTTGTAGAGAGTATCCCCTCCTCAGTGGTAGTGACTTCTTCATGGCTATATTAATAGAAAACAATCTCAAATAACTACTACCAGGCTGGAAAGGCTTACAATTCACTAATTGGCTTTCAAAAGAATTAAAAAAAAATAATTCTGAGGTCAGTGACTGAATAATACATTGCTTATTTTAATGATGAGAAAAATAAAGAAGTCAAATAATTTGCATATTCCCACAAAACTAATAAGCAATAGAGCCAGAATTCAAACTCAGTTATCCTGCCTGCATGTCTGGTACCCTTTCAAGCACAAAGTTGTTGAATAAAGGGATATTTTCCTCTAAATGATAAGATTCTGGCAACAAATATATCAATGTTTATGAGAAACATTCAAGAACAAAAGAAAGAGTATTTTTCAATATTGAGCTCTTGAATAATTCATATATGTATACTTTGGAAGGTAGCAGATATGAATTAATTTTATGGGCATGAGACTACATGCAGAAGAAAGCACACACCTTGATTTATCTGAAAGGTGTGATTTATATGCTTTATATAATGATTTATATAATTTATGATTTATATAATATGTTTTCATAAAGAAAAAGTTACTGTACATGAAACAAATTCCAAGATAAATTTTAAATGCAAATATTAACAAATCAAATTTATTGACTTTCTTTTGAAAGGTATTTTCAAAAAAAAAATTCACCATTTTTACATGTATAAAATCACCTTACTTTTCTTGCTTTTCCAAGTAGAAAATTGTGAAATTCTGCCAAATATGATTTAAAAGTCACTCTTGAGTGGAAAAAGAACATTAGAAGCATTAGAACAGGCTGAGTTTAATTATAAAATTGCCAGACAAGGCCTTGTTATGGAAGTGCTTTCTCAACTGTAACTTAACTGTTTTATTCTTCTCTAAATTGATGTTTTGAAAAAATATTTATAGTATACAATTAAAAAAATTTTATTTATTTATTTTGAATTATCAACAATCACTTCCATAAGCTTTTGTGTTTCAAATTTTTCTCCCCCTCCCTTCCCTCCTTCCTTCCCAAGATGGCATGCAATCTGATATAGTCTATACATATATATTCCTATTAAACATACTTTCACATTAGTGATATTGTAAGTAAGAATTAGAACCAATAGGAGGAATCACCAGAAAGAGGATACAAAACATCACAGAAGAAAAAAAAATAGCAATAGTATGCTGCAACCTGCATTCAAACTCCATAATTCTTTCTTTGGATGTGGATAGCATTTTCCATCATGAGGCCTTTGGAGATGTCTTAGATCCTTGTATTGCTGAGAAGGGTTAAGTCTATCAATATTAGTCATCACACAATGTGGCTGTTACTGTGTACAATGTTCTCCTGTTTCTGCTCATCTCACTCAGCATCAGACCAGAGATTTTCCTTATAAAGGGCAGAGAGCAAGCAACTTTCTAAACTCTATGAAATGATAGTAATTATCCACAGATACTTTCCCTTCTTATTTTTTTGTAGAGGTGAAGGACTATATGTGTGTTACACACACATAGTCTAGATAATTCCAGTATTTTGGTGAGATGGTTAATTATGCTGAACAAATTTTTAATCTTTTTTATAATTTGTAATAAGGGACATAATAAAGGTTGGCTCTCTGTGAGGGAAAAAAGGAGAAAAGATACACTCAGAAATGTTGGAAATGGAAGAAGAAGTTATATTAAAAATGAGATTTTATTTTATTTTATTTTTAGTGTTTTTATTTTTCCCAGTAACAGTAAAAAACAGTAAAAACAGTAAAAACATTTGTTTTTAAAACTTTGAGCTCCAAATTGTCTCCCTTCTTCTTTCCCCAACCCCCCCCACCATGCAAAAGGCAAGCAGTTTGATATAGATTATATATGTATTGTCATGGAAAACACATCCATAATAGTCATGTTGTGAAAGAAAACATAAAAAAAAAAACTCAAGAAAAATGAAGAAAGAAAAAAAAAAGTTTCAATCTGTATTTGGACACCATCAGTTCATTATCTGGGAATAGATAGTATTTTTCACCATAAGTCTGTAAGAGTGGCCTTGAATTGTTTTATTTCTGAGAATATCTAAGTCATTCACAGCCGGTCATCCTACAATATTGCTGTTACTCTGTACATAGTACATTTCACTTTGCATCAGCCCATGCAAGTATTTTCAAGTTTTTCTGAGAGTATACTTCTCATCATTTCTCATAGCATTTCATCATAATCACACACTATACCTTATTCAGTCATTCCCTAATTGATGGGCATCCCCTCAATGCCTAACTTTTGCCTGCAGAAAAGAGCTGCTATAAATATTATAAAAATAAAGTACATATAGTTCCTTTTCCTTTTTGTTTTTTTTTATCCCTTTTGGGAAACAGACCTAGTAGCGGTACTGCTAGGAAAAAGGGTATGAATGATTTTATAGCCAGTTGGGCATATTCTAAATTGTTCTACAAAATGGTTGACTCAGTTCACAACTCCACGAACAGTGCATTAATGTCTCATTTTTCCCACATCACCTTCAACATTTTTCATATACCTTTTCTGTGTAATAGTACAAGATAGTACCTCAGAATTGTTTTAATTTGCATTTCTCTTATCAACAATGAATGAGATCTTTTTTTATATGGCTATAGATAGCTTTGATTACTTCACTGGAAACTGATCATATACTTTGATCATTTATCAATTGGAGTATGGTTCTTATTTTTATAAATTTGACTCTATGTTTGAGAAATGAGGCTTTTATCAGAGAAGCTCGCTTCAAAATTTTTGTTCACAGTTACTATTACTAACTATTTCCCTCCTTCCTATTCCCCCTTCCTTGTATCACCCCCCTTCTCTTATCCTCTTCACCTCCTACTTTCCTGTAGGGTAAGACAGATTTCTATACCCAGTTGAGTGTGTATACTATTTCCCCTTTGAGCCAGTTCTAGTGAGAGCAAAGTTAACTCACTCTCACTCACCTCCCCCATCTTCCCCTCCACTGTAAAAGCTTTTTCTTGCTTCTTTTACATGAGATAATTTACCCCATTCTACCTCTACCTTTCTCTTTTCCCCTGTTCATTCTTCTCACATCCCTTAATTTTATTTTTAAATATCATGCCTTCACATTCAACTCACACCTGTACCTTCTGTCTATATATACTCCTTCTAACTACCCTAATAATGAGAAAGGTTTCATGACTTACGAGTATCATCTTCCCATGTAGGAATGTGAACAGTTTAACCTAATTAAGTCCCTTATAATTTCCCTTTCCTATTTACCTTTTATACTTCTTGAGTCTTGTATTTGAAAGTCAAATTTTCTATTCAGTTTTGGTCTTTTCATCAAGAATGCTTAACAAATCTCTATCTCATTGAATTTCCATTTTTTTCCTGAAGGATTATACTCAGATTTTCTGGGTAGGTGATTCTTGGTTTTAATTCTAGCTCCTTTGCCCTCCAAAATATCATATTCCAAGGTATCTAGTCCTTTAAGGTAGAAATTATTAAATCTTGTGTTATCCTGGCTGTGGCTACACCACACTTGAATTGTTTCTTTTTTTCTACTTGCCATATTTTCTCCTTGACCTGGGAACTCTGGGATTTGTCTATAATATTCCTGGCAGTCTTCATTTGGGGATCTCTTTCAGGAGGTGATCGGTGGATCCTTTCAATTTTATTTTACTCTCTGGTTTGAGAATATCAGGGCAGTTTTCCTTGACAATTTCATGAAAGATGGTATCTAGTAAGCTCTTTTTTTTTATCATGGCTTTCAAATAGTCCAATAATTTCAAATTATTTCTTCTGGATCTATTTTCCAGATCAGTTTTTTTTCCAATGAGATATTTCACATTTTCTTCTATTTTTCCCCTTCTTTTAGTTTTATTTTATAGTTTCTCGGTTTCTCATAAAATTGTTAGTTTCCATTTTCTCAATTCTAATGTTTAAGGAAATTTTTTGGGGGGCTAGGCAATGGGGTTAAGTGACTTGCCCAGGGTCACACAGGTAGTAAGTGTTATGTGTTTGAGTCTGGATTTGAACTCAGGTCCTCCTGAATCCAGGGCCAGTGCTCTATCCAATGTGCCACCTATGTGCCCCAAGGAAATATTTTTTTAGTGGGCTTTTGGACCTCCTTTTCCATTTGCCCAATTCTCCTTTTTGTGGAGTATTTTTTTTCATATGGCTATAGATAGCTTTGATTACTTCACCTGAAAACTTATCATATAATTTGATGAATTGGAGGATGGTTCTTATTTTTATAAATTTGACTCAGTTCTCTATGTGTTTGAGAAATGAGACCTTTATCAGAGAAACTTCCTTCAAAATTTTGTTCACAGTTACTATTGCTAACTGTATTTCACTCCATTCTGTTACAACTCTCTTCTATCACCACCCCCCTTCTCTTATCCCCTTATCCTTGTTAGCTTTTTGGACCTCTTTTACCATTTGACCTAGTTTGTTTTTAGGGTATTATTTTCTTCAGCATTTTTTTATGTCTCCTTTACCAAGTTATTGACTCATTTTTCATGATTTTCTTGCATTACTCTTATTTCTCTTCCCAATTTTTCCTTTATCCCTGTTACCTGATTTTCAAAATCTTTTTGGAGCTTTTACATGGCCTGAGACCAATTCATATTTTTTGTAAAGGCTTTGAATGTAGGAGCTTTGACTGTGTTATCTTCTTTTGAGAGTGTGTTTTGGTCTTCCTTGTCACCATAGTAACTTTCTATACTCAAAGTTTTTTTTTCCCTGCTGTTTGCTCATTTTCCAGTCTATTAATTCACTTTTTACTCTTTGTTAAAGTAGGGCTCTGCTTCCAAGGTAGAGCATGCATTGCCCCAAGCTTCAAGGGTTTTGTGCAACTGTTTTCAGAGATACTTCTAGATACCTGTTAGTTTTTAGTTCTTCCAAGGTGGCATGATCGAAGGACAGCTGTTTAGTTCTCTCCTGGTCTTTGCTCTTGTCTGTGAATGGCCACACACACTCTTTTCTGCCCTGGAACTGTGAGAAGGGTCCTTCCTCCACTGTGGCTAGAAGTTCTCTGTAATAGTACTCCTCCTCACCCTGAGAATGCCTCCCAGGACTGCAACCTGGATCTGAGTTTGGGCATCAGTGCTAGCAAAAAGACCCCTGTGATCTCCTTCTGACCAGTTGTTTAACACTCTTATTCTCTGTGAGCTGAGAATACTGGAAGCAGCTTATACCACTACTGATTCAGTGGTTCCCAAGGTCTGCTCATGGTTCACTAGGGCTGGAGCTGTGTTGTCATGGCCTGTACTAGACTCTGCTCCATTTTCACCCAGACATGACAGACTTTTCTTGCTAACTTTCTAAATTGTCTTTGGAGTCTATAGGCTGAGAAGTCTGGAAAGTGCCACTGCTGCCACTGAGTCAATCATGTTCAGACCTGCTCCTGGTTTGCTGGGGCCAGGTCTGAGATGGCATTGCCCGCATTGGACTGTGCTCCTCCCTGACTCTGGTGCAATAGACCTTTCTTGATGACCTCTAAGTTATTTTGGCCTGGAAATTTGTTTCACTCTGTCTTTCTGTGAATTCTGCTGCTCTAGAATTAGTTTATAGTCATTTTTAAAAGTTATTTGGAGAGGTGGGGGGGGGGAATATATATATATATATATATATATATATATATATATATATATATACTAGTCTCTTGAGACCAAATGATACCCCAAAAGGACCCAGGGAGAAACAGTTCATACAAGCCTTCCAAGATCTATCTGAAACTAACCCATGGATAATTTTTTGTAGCATAGATTAATGCAGAGGACCAAGTCTACTATTCATCTCTTGGCAAAGAGATTGTAAACTCTGAATAAAGTATTCATTTGAAGTATGAATTGTGAACTCTGAATACAAAATATACATTTAAACATGGCCAATGGATAACTTTATTTTGGTCAAATGTGTGTTTGTTTCATGTTTTTTTCCCTTTTTTCAATTAGGAAAGGGAGGAAAAAGTGAGGGAAAATAATTGCTTGTCAATAAAAATTAATAATTTTTTTGTTGCTCTTGTTTGAACATAGGAATCATTAAAAAAGAGTATAAACTACCAGATAAGAAATTGTAGGCAAAATAAATGAAGATAATGTCTTAATTACATTTGCCAATTGCTGGTTGGTGCTCCAGATGAGGAAAAAGCAGAAGGGATAACAGAATCAGATTAAGATTTGGATTTCTGAATTCTGGTTTACAACTAAAGAAATGATGCTGTCCTATTCAAGGACAAAATAAATTTTAAAAATCTCAGAAAATATGGGTTAGAAATATAGAAGGTGTAGGTATAGATGTTACCTTGTAGACCTGAATGTGATGATAAACTGTTTAAATTGAAAAGAGAGGACCATGGATCTAAATACCATAGAGAGTGGCATTCATAGCACAGAAAAAATACATGTGTAGTGGCAATGAAATTTATATTATGCAATATACAAGAAAGCAGAAGTCATAAAACTCATGGCCTCAGATGTCTCTAAACTAATGTGCAGAGTATGGGTAATAAACTCAGTGAGATATAGGTCTTAATGCAAGGAAGCAAGTTTAATCTCATAGGCATCACTGTGACCATGGGATGTGAGTTGTGGATAAAATATGATGAAGAAAATGAATGCCTTATTCAAAAAGAACAGATTTGATATACAGCAATGGGGGAGAATATCACTGTTTAACAAGAAATATACTTATGACAGTCAGTATATTGTAGTGAGAAGGATGTTGAATTTAGTCAGAAGATCATATCCAAAATCCAGTTCCGTTATGTGCTATCTCTGTGAGGCTAGTGGTAATCATTTCATCTCTCTGAGTCTTTTACTTAACATCTATAAAATTAGTGAATTTGACTAGATCCTAAGGTCCCTTCTAGTTCAAAATACTGTAATATCCCAAATTTATGTTCCTGTGGGTAGAAATTCAGGAAAATAATGGGAGAAGTATAAGTAGGATGCATTACAGTTTTTCCCAGTATTACTCTGCTTATTTAATAATGATACGTGATACCAGTCACTCCCAGAGTTCCTATCATTTCTGCTTTGGTAGCTTTAATAATCCTTAATAATCAGTCACATCCTGAAAACTTTTTTTTTCTCATTGCTTCTGTTTTTCCTTTTTTTTATTAATTTATTTTGATTTATCAATAATCATTTTCATATGCTTTTGGGTTTAAAATTTGTCTCCCCCTTCCTCCCCACCCCCCCAAGACAGCGCACAATCTGATATAAGCTATACATTTACATTCATGTTAAACATATTTTCACATTAGTGACATAAGTAAAAATTAAAACCAATGGGAGGAACCATCAGAAAGAGGAAACAAAACTCAACAGAAGAGAAAAAAAATAGCAATTCAAATTCCATAGTTCTTTCTTTGGATGTGGATAGCATTTTCCATCACAAGGCCTCTGGAGATGTCTTACATCCTTGTATTGCCAGGAAGGGTTAAGATTATCAATATTGGTCATCACACAACGGGGCTGTTATTGTGTACAACATTCTCTTTGTTCTGCTCACTTCACTCAGCATCAGATCATACAAGTCTTTACTGAAGTCAGCCTCTTCTTCATTTCTGATAGCACAATAGTATTCCATTACATTCATATACCACAGCTTACTCAGCCATTCCCCAATTGATGGGCATCCTCTCAATTTCCAATTCTTTGCCACCACAAAAAGAGCTGCTATGAATATTATTGTACATGTAGGTCCTTTTCCCATTTGTGTGATCTCTTTGGGATATAGCCCTAGAAGTACTATTGCTGGGTCAAAGGGTATGCACATTTTGATAGCCCTTTGGGCATAGTTCCAAATTGCTCTCCAAAATGGTTGGATCATTTCACAACTCCACCAACAATGCATTAGTGATCCAATTTTCCCACATCTTCTCCAACATTTATCATTTTCCTGTTTTGTCATGTTGGCCATTCTGATAGGTGTGATGTGGTACCTCAGAGTTGTTTTGCTTTGAATTTCTCTAATCAATAGTGATTTAGAGCATTTTTCATATGACTATAGATGGCCTTAATTTCTTCATCTGAGAACTGTCTGTTCATATGCTTTGACCATTTATCAATTGGGGAATGGCTTGTATTCTTATAAATTGGACTTAATTCTCTATGTATTTTAGAAATGAGGCCCTTATCAGAGAGACTAGTTGTAAAAATTCTTTCCCAATTTTCTACCTTCCTTCTAATCTTAGTTGCATTGTCTTTGTTTGTGCAAAACCTTTTTAATTTAATGTAATCAAAATTATCTAATGTTCTCTATCTCCTGTTTGGTCATGAATTCTTCTATTCTCCATAGATCTGCCAGGTAAATTATTCTTTGCTCTCCCAGTTTGCTTATAGTATCAGCCTTTATATCTAAATCATGAACCCATTTTGACTTTGTTTTGGTATATGGTGTGAGATTTTGGTCTATGCCTATTTTCTGCCATACTCTTTTCCAGTTTTCCAAGCAGTTTTTTAATCTTTTTTTCTATTTTTCTTTTTCTTTTTTGTCATGAATCACAACGTATCTTTATTGTGAGGTGTTAATACATTAAATTAAATAATGTACAAGGAAATAGAAATGTGATGAAAGTAATTTTATTAAGCTATACATTACACTGAAATTGTATCTTTTTTGTTTTGGACCTGCCTTTTGTACCTAGTATAGTGCTGTGGAAAAAGGAGTCAAAGGGCTTGTGTTCAAATCCCATCACTGCTATTTACACACACACACAAACACACACACACATTCACATACACACACATATATGTGCATGACTTGGAATAAGTCACTTAACTCCTCTAAGTGTCAGTTTCTTCATTTGTAAAATGAAGGGATTAGACTAGATTATGGTCCCTTCCATCTCTGAATTGACACAGTCTTATGATCTTTTTTTAAAAATAAATTTATTTATTTTTAGTTTTCAACATTTACTTCCACAAGATTTTGAGTTCCAAATTTTTGCCCCATCTCACCCTTATGCCCACTCCAAGATGGCATGCATTCAGAATACCCTTTCTCCTAGTCTTCCTTCCCTTCTATGTCTCTTCCACTTCTCTTATGCCCTTCCCCTTCTGTTTTCCTGCAGTGAAGGATAGATTTCTGTACCCCATTTCCTGTATTTCTTATTTCCAGTTGCATGGGAAAACATTTTTTTAAACATGTGTTTTTAAAACTTTGGGTTCCAAATTTTCTCACTTCCTCCCTCCCCACCCAACTTCATTGAAAAGGCAAGTAACTCAATACAGGTTATAAATGTGCAGTTATGAGAAACCTTTCCATAGTAGACATGCTGTGAAAAACTAACACTATTTCCCTTAATCCTATCCTGCCCCCCATTTATTCTATTCTGTCTTTTGACCCTGTCCCTCCTCAGAAGTATTTGTTTCTGATTACCCACTTTCCTAATCTTCTCTCCTCTCTGTCATCCCCCTACACTCTTGTCCCCTTCCCCCCCTCCATTTTTCCTGTAGGGTAAGCCAGAATTCCATACCCAATTCAATGTGTATGTTATTCCCTCCTTAAGTCAAATCCTATGAGAATAAGATTCACTCATTCCCTCTCACCTTCCTGTTTCCCCTCTACAGTAAGAGCCTTTTCTTTTCTGTTTTTTTGTGAAATAATTTACCCCATTCTACCTCTCCCTTTCCCCTTCTCCTAGTATAATCCTCTCTCACCGCTTAATTTTATTCTCCAGATCAACTCATCCTGTGCCATCTATCTATCTATCTATCTATATACATACATATAATTTTTCCCTCCAACTACCCTAATACTGACAAAGGTTTCATGAGTTACAAATATCATCTTTCCATGCAGGAATGTAAACAGTTCAACCTTATGAAGTCTCCTATGATTTCTCTTTCATGTTTACCTCTTCATGTTCCACTTGAGTCTTGTATTTGAAAGTCAAATTTTCTATTCAGCTCTGGTCTTTTCATCAAGAATATTTGAAAGTCCTCTACTTCACTGAATGACCATTTTTTCCCCTGAAGGATTATACTCAGTTTTGCTGGGTAGGTGATTCTTGGTTGTCAGGCAGTTTTTTTTTTTTTAAAAAGTGGGTTCTTATCCCAGAAGCTGGGGTCTTTGGTTTATCAAATAATAGATTACTATTGTCATTGACTACTGTGTCTTGCCTACTTAACCTATTCTTCTGATCCACCACTCTATTTCTTAGCCTGTACCAGGGAGTTTGGTTGATTGCTGCTTTATAATACAATTTAAGATCTGGAATGGCTAGGCCAACTTCCCCTACATTTCTTTTCATTAGTTCCCTTGATATTCTGGACCTTTTGTTCTTCCAAATGAATCTTGCTATTATATTTTTCTAACTCTATAAAATAATTTTTTGGTATTTTGATTGGTATGGCAATGAATAAGTGAATTAGCTTAGGTAGAATTGTCATTTTTATTATATTAGCTTGGGCTACCCATGAGCAACTGATTTTTTCAAATTATTTAGATCTGACTTTATTTGCGTGAAAAATGTTTTGTAATTGTGTTCATAGAGTTCCTGGGTTTGTTTTGGCAGGTAGACTCCTAAATATTTTGTAATGTCTAGAGTAAGTTTAAATGGGATTTCTTTTTCAAACTCTTTTTGTTGGGCCTTGTTGGTAATATATAGAAATGCCGATGATTTATGTGGGTTTATTTTATAGCCTGCAACTTTGCTAAAGTTCTTTATTATTTCAAGTAACTTTTTACTTGATTCTTTGGGATTCTCTAAGTATAACATCATGTCATCTGCAAAGAGTGATAGCTTTGTTTCTTCTTTGCCTATTATAACACCTTCAATGTCTTTTTCTTCTCTTATTGCTGAAGCTAATGTTTCCAGTACGATGTTGAATAACAGTTGTGATAATGGACATCCTTGTTTCACCCCTGATCTTATTGCAAATGCTTCTAGCTTGTTCCCATTACATATTATGCTTGCTGAAGGTTTTAGATAGGTGCTATTTATTATTTTAAGGAAGACTCCTTTTATACCTATGTTCTCTAGTGTTTTTGATAAGAATGGGCATTGTATTTTGTTACAAGCTTTTTATGCATCTATTAAGATGATCATGTGGTCTTTGCTAGTTTTGGTGTTGATATGATGAATTATGCTGATAATTTTCTTTATATTGAACCAGCCCTGCATTCCTGGTATAAATCTTACCTGATCATAGTGTATTATTCTTGTGATAAGTTGCTGTAATCTATTTGCTAATATTTTGTTTAAAATTTTTGCATCTATATTCATTAGAGAAATTGGTCTATAATTTTCTTTCTCTGTTTTGACTCTTCCTCATTTAGGTATCAGTACCATATTTGTATCATAAAAAGAATTTGGTAAGACTCCTTCTTCACTTATTTTATGAAATAGTTTATATGGTATTAGAATTAATTGTTCTTTATATATTTGATAGAATTTGCTTGTAAATCCATCTGGCTCTGAAGATTTTTTCCTAGGGAGTTCATCAATGGCTTGTTCAATTTCTTTTTCTGAGATGAGGTTATTTAAGTATTTTACTTTCTCTTCTGTTAATCTGAGCAATTTGTATTTTTGTAAATATGTATTCATTTCACTAAGATTGTCAAATTTGTTGGCATATAGTTGGGCAAAATAATTCCTTATTGTTTTAATTTCCTCTTCCTTGGTGGTAACTTCACCCTTTTCATTCTTGATACTAGTAATTTGGTTTTCTTCTTTCTTTTTTTAAATTAAATTAACCAGAGGTTTATCTATTTTGTTTTTTTCATAATACCAGCTTTTAATTTTATTTATTAGTTCAATAGTTTTCTTAATTTCAATTTTATTAATTTTTCCTTTGGTTTTCAATATTTCTAATTTCATGTTTAATTGAGGATTTTTCTAGTTTCTTTTACTTGTATTCCCAATTGATTGATCTCCTCTTTTTCTATTTTATTTATGTGAGAATTAAGAGATATAAAACTTCCCCCAAGAACTGCTTTTGATGCATCCAGTAGGTTTTGGTATGGTGTCTCATTATTGTCATTCTCTTGAATGAAATTATTGATTGTTTCTATGATTTGTTGTTTGACCCACCCATTTTTTAGGATTACATTATTTAGTTTCCAATTATTTTTTAGTCTATCATTCCATGGCCCTTTATTGCATATAATTTTTCTTACATCATGATCTGAAAGGATGCATTTAATATTTCTGCCTTTCTGCATTGGATTATGAGGTTTTTATTCCCTAGTACATGGTCAACTTTTGTGTATGTGCCATATACTGCTGAGAAAAATGTATATTCCTTTCTTTCCCCATTCAGTTTTATAAAGAGGTCTATCACACCTAACTTTTCTAATGTTCTCTTCACCTCCTTAACTTCTTTCTTGTTTATTTTGTTGTCAGATTTATCTAGTTCAGAGAGGGGGAGGTTGATGTCCCTCACTAGTATAGTTTTGCTGTCTCTTTCTTCCTGTAACTCCCTGAATTTCTCCTCTAAGAATTTGAATGCTATACCATTTGGTGCATATATGTTTAGTAATGATATTACTTCATTGTCTATGGTGCCTTTTAACAGGATATAGATTCCTTACTTATCTCTTTTGATAAGATCTACTTTTGCTTTTGCTTTGTCTGAGATCAGGATTTCTACCCCTGCTTTTTTTACTCCAGCTGAAGCATAATATATTTTGCTCCAGCCCTTTACCTTTACCCTGTGTGTGTCACTCTTTTTCAAATGTGTTTCCTGTAAATAACATATTTTAGGATTATGGTTTTTAATCCATTCTGCTATGTGCTTCTATTTTATGGGAGAGTTCATCCCATTCACATTCACAGTTATGATTACTATCTGTGTCTTTTTCTCCATCCTTTTCTCCCCTGTTTATGCTTTTCTTTGTCCTTTCTCCTTCCCCCCCTCAATAGTGTTTTGCTTTTGACCACCACCTCCTTCAGTCCCACCTCCTTTCTATTATCCCTTTCCCTTTTCTTCCCCTTTTCCCTTACTGCTTCTTCCCTCCCTTCTATCCCCTCTCTCTTTTCTTTCCCCTTTTCTCTCCTCCTGCCTATAGTGCAAGTTAGATTTCTATACCTAACTGGCCAATAATTTTTAAATTGTCTCTCCTGTATCGATCTTCCAGATCAGTTGTTTTACCCATGAGGTATTTTACATTTTCATCTATTTTTTCATTTTTTTGTTTCGGTTTGACTGATTCTTGCTCTCTCATAGTCATTATTTTCCATTTGTTCAATTCTAATTTTTAACATATTGTTTTCTTCTGTTAGATTTTGTACTTCTTCTCCAATTGGTCAATTGTATTTTTAAGGGATTTGTTTTCTGTAGTGTCCTTTTTTTTTTTTCAGTTGGCCAATTGTGTTTTTTAGGGACTTGTTTTCTTCAGTGTACTTTTTTTTCCAATTGGCCAATTGTCCTTTTAAAGGACTCCTCTACCTCTCTCATTTGACTTTTAAAATCCTTCTTGAGCTCTTCTAAGAAAGCTTTTTGGGCTTCAAACCAGTTCATGTTCCCTTTTGATGTTGCAGATGTAGGTTTGATGACAATGTTGTCCTCTTCAGAATTTTTGTCTTGATCTTATTCCTTGGTCTTTAAAGAGATTATGCTCTCATGCTGGGGAGCAGAGGGCACTGACCCAAGCTTCTTGTGTTGGGAGCCTAGGTCTTGGTCACTGACTTTGTGTGCTGAGGCCTCTTATGTTGGCAATTGGGGGCTGTAGGGTTCTGGCAGCTTACCTGGTGTTGGGCTGGAATCAACAAGGCTGGAACTTTCGGGCAACTCTGGGTTGCTTTCTTCAGCTTCTTTCAGATGAATGCTGCAGTGTGCTCATCCACCTGAGGCCCTTTGTAGTGCTGCTTCCCTTATTTTTGCTGAGGCAAAGACCTGTTTGCTGTAGAATGCCAAAGCACCAGAATCTCCTCCTGGTGTGCTGTCTGGGTGACTCCCGGTTCTGTACTGCTTCATTTTTTTTCCTAATGATTGAAAAAATGATTTTTTTATTCAAAAAATGAAGACTGCCTAACCCTGCTCCCCAATTTTGTCATTTTAGTGAAAGTAGAATCATCTCAGAGAATTAGATGTCAAATCAGAAATATTACTTTAAAGAAACATTAATGGGAAGAATGTAGGGAGACTTTTAAATCCTTATTCAGGCAAGATTATCCATTCATAGATTATCTATCTTGGTTTCTCTTCTTCCTTCTGGCTGCTCATTTAGTTACTCATTAGCACTTCTATCAGTAGGCAGCAGAGATATAAAAGGTCAAATTCAAAATAGTCAATTTTGTTTTTTGTTAGACTCCTCTTAAGAAGTTTTGTGGTGTTGGAGGCTGAAATCAATGGTTGAAATAGTGTTTTGTCTTTAATTTTCTTTTTCTCACACCTTTAGATTGAGTCAGTCCAGTGGCTTTGTATTTAAAATGCCTATTTTTTCCTCTTGTCCATAACATCCTCACTCCATTCTTCTCAACCTCTTCAAATCCTACATATTAATTGTGGTATATTTTATTCACATTCCAACTTCTCTATAAAAGCTTCCTTTATTTCTTCTGACAACAACAATTTACCACACTTCTAGTCAGTATTAAAAACAACAACAACAACAACAACAACAACAGAATTTTCCCTCCCAATTTTCAAGGCATTATAGTTATTTCCCCAAAATACTGTATGTTCCTGGAGGGTAAGTGATGTGACTTATATTTCCTTTATATCCTAATAAAGGGTAACCAGCCAATGAGGATTCAGCACTTCAAACAAGCACAATATGCTGTTCCAGCTCCCAGGGCATATGGAACCTGGGTAAGTTTAACTCTGAAAATGTGTAATGGAATGGTGCCTTTATTAAGTCAGAAAATGTGTTGGTATTTGATGACCATTGTCCATCAACTTATTGTGTGTTGATGAAAAGTATCTACACCAACTGTTGAACAGGAATATATTGTCCATACAAAAACTTAAAGAAATAGCAGATCCCTCTCTTTCCTTATGATTTGCAAATGAGAAGAGCTGTGTAAGTTTCTGAGCATGGAGAAGGGTAGCAGGAGAAAATGAGGAAGCTGCTTACTGCCTGCCATCAACTGCCTACTGTCCCCACACAAGCTTCCACATGGTCATGGATGTATGATACTGTTTTTCTGTCTTGGCTGTATGTAATCTCCCCTGGTCTTTTCTAACACACATCAGAAATGGAATGGATCAAGGTACAACCTTGCAAATTATAAAAGGTCAAATGTTGTTGTACATCCTGGTATTGGTCCCCTAAAAACACTGCAAGCAAAGTTGTTATCAGGAGCTAAAGACAAACTAAACACCCTGAGGAAAGGCAGCCTCAAGACTCTCTAACAGACTAACAGAAATAATTCATAAAGGGAACTTCATGATGCTCCACCAAGGGTAGAAAAGGACTTTTAGCAAATGAACTTCAAAGAGATGCTACCCTTTCTCTCACAGCACATGCTTTAAGCTTGAGTATACTTTTCCTACTCAGTCTGCAAGAACTTGTGCAATAATGTGCCCTAAGGTATGTTGTGTGTGTTTGTGTGTGCCCATGCATATGTATGTATGTGTATGTGTGTCTACAGGTGTTCTGTATTAACTGCTCTTACTATTTCATCTAGTAAGAAATGATATCTTGAAGTTAATTAATTCTAGCTGTTTAATTGATTTCAATTGATTATCATGAGATGCATACCAATGAGGGATTGCAATCTATAGTACTAGAAAAGCAATATTCCTAATCACTCCTCCTCCAATTCCTCAGGGTTTATAAGAAGAACCTTAAGGAGACAAGTGCAGGAAAGTCATCCTGATATTTTGAACATGGATTAGGTGAGAGCTTCCAGAGGCTATGTATGTTATATCTCCAAAATATCTTAGCACAGTTGCCACCTCTACTGGCTTCAGTTTGCTCATTTTTAAAGAGAAATGGATGGAGTAGAATAGGTCTAAATTTATGATCCTATGCTCCTCTAAAGTGTTGAGTTTGATTCACTTCTCTGTTTTAGACTTATGCCTGACAGCCTGGAGGAAAAAAAATGACAAAAAAATGAAGTAAAAAAAGAGTTTAGGGTAAATGAGCCTCCAGATAGATAAACAGAACAGCTTAACGTTGTGTTATTGTATGCTTCTGTTTTTACTTACAAGTAATTATTCCATTCATATTTCTAGATAATGACAAAGTATCATGCGTGATTGGACACACTATATCACACTATTAATAGAGGATGCTTATTAATGTAGGAGGCATCATGGCATGGTGGATAGAGGACTAGCTTTGGAATATCCAAGTTCAGATCTTGCCTCTGATGCCTTTGAAGATCTAGATTCATATCCTGTCTCTAACATATGGTGCCTTTCTGACAATAAGCAAAATTACTTAATTTCTCAGGACTACAGGAATGTTTTCCGAGATGGAATTAGTTTCCATACTGGGGGCTTACTATACTGATGAAACTGGTCTTAGGCAACTCATACCTTCCCTTACATCTTACTCATAAAAATTAAAGATGTCAAGTATGAATAAGTTTGTGAAGGTGACCTAGAATTTGAAAAGAAATGATGCTGTCTTGGGGAACAAACTTACTCTCTGCTTTAGTTTCTATATTAAAAACAAAAATACAAAATCTTATAAAGGTTTGGGATATTTCTAATTTTAGGTAAAATAATAGGATAAAACTTATCATATAGGTATGGTATAAGGTTACCAAATAGAACAAGGCACAATCCCTGCCTTCAACTAGATTAAATTCAGACAAAGAAGGGATAAAGCTCAAACACAACTAACTATAATATAAAATTGAACATCAGTTCATGAGAGGCACAAAGAAAATTCTAGAGGGCATTAATTAGAGGAAGGCATAATTTTGGAATAGGAGTTAAATTGGGGCAAGCTATGGGGAAAATGAATTATTCAAGCAAGGTCTTCATAAATTGATATAATTTTATCTCATGTATGTATAGGTAGTAGGAAATGACAGCTTTGGTGAAGTTTCAATATTTTAATGGGGAGTCAGAAACTTCATCTATTCCATTCAGAGGGCTGTTTCATAATCAGCTATTTGCAAGTGCCTGTAGTGCTCTGGATGCTGACATGGTAAACCCCTGCATAAAAGTGTGACAAAGGAGGCAGGTAGCAGGTGTTAGTTTTATTCCCAATTTGGGGTTAATTGCTATTGAAGCTATTTAAGAATCATGAAACTGAGTTTTATATCTCCACATACTTTTCTTACATAATGAAGCTAATTATTCTGAAAATAATTGAGTTGACATTTCTGTGGTAGTACTTGCAAACCCAAGTGTCATAATCTTGTAAAAAGAAAGGTTGAAGTTTAAATTATTATGTATTATTTGTAGTACAATTATTTAGTGCTGCCTACTCTCAGAATTGCATTTTAGCTATGGATTGTTCAGTCATTTCAGGCTATGAATAGACATTAGTGTTACCTAAACAATATCTAATAGTAATTATTGGAATGTTGGATATATGTTTTAATTATGGGGTCCTTAGGAAGTTGCCATATCCATTTATTTATGGGACAAATGCATTTAATAGTTTTTGAAGAACTTTCATCAGCAAAGGCTTGACATATAGAAGTTCTTTTTTATGCCTTTATATGCCAACACAAAAGTATAAACAAAGTAGCTATACAATCCAATTATTTATATATTTATTAAGTATCTACTATAAGTGAGGCATGAACTAGGGATAAAAAACAAAACTGAAACATAATTTCAGCCCTCAAAGTCTTCTTGGGAGACGCAAATAATTAAAGGTCAGGACATAGCTTATGATCTAGAGAAGAAAAGCAAGAAGAGGTAAGAAAGGTAAGAAGAGAACCAAAAAGTGAACAGTGAATGGAAACTAATGAAAGAATTGTGCACAAGCAGATAATTTGATCAACAATGTCAAAATTTGCCAATGGTTTAAAACAGTAATTACTAAAAGGAAAACATAAGAGAAATTGATTTAAATTTGAAGAAAGAAAACCAAACAAAAATATTCCATTTTTGTAAATCTGGGAAAATACACATGTCTAAAAGAAATTTCTAAACTTGAAAGGAATAATTTTGCAATGATTTTTGTGATAAAAAAGAAAATGCACTTTTGTCAAAGAGCTGTTACTCACTATTATTAAATTAAACATCCCTAGGTGAATTGTTATTTTGTAAACACATCTCTTTTTTCTTAATTGTTCTGCAAGCTTTAATTATGCTCTATTATTTAAATCTTTACTTTCTTTCCCCTGTGTTCTAGAAAAAAGCCTGCTGGATTGGGGAGTCAGGAGACCCAAAAAAGGTGAACTATCTTGCCATGCATGATATTGGATAAGACACTTCACCTATGTATTCTTTAGTTTTTTTTTTCACTTGCAAAATAAGGTGGTTGAGCTAGAGATCTTCAAGGTTCCTTCTAATAGTCAATACTATAGTATTGTTACATAACTCACATGTTCGTTAATATATATAACTCTGATCAAAATCTCACCAGTCACTTCCCTAGGACTCTTTCTTTTTTTCTTTGTCTGTCAAATAGTTACTGAACAGGGCCATGGGGTAAAACTGTATGAATTTAGGATTTCAAACTAGAAGGATCATAGCCTTGAAGGCAGAAATAGCCCAAAAGACATGTAATCCACCTCCCTCCTTTTGCAAATTAAGAAACTAAGGCCAATACTAGTGAAATGATTTGACCAAGGTTACATTATTCTTAAGTTGAAAAGCTGTCACTAGAATTGACTCCAAATCCAACTCTTCACTCTGCCAAGCTCTTTGCCTCTTTCCAGCTCCATCAAGTTAAATAAAAAAAAATGTGTATTCAACACATATGCAAGTCAAAGCATGGTATAGTGGATAGAGAACTGACTTTGGAGTGAGAAAGACCTCATCTCTGATACATTTTAGCTATATGAATTTTGTCATGTCATCCAAGCTTTCAGAGCTCTGAGAAATAATCTAATTGTCTAAGTTGGGGAGCAGATGCCAATCTACATTGGTAGATGAACTCCTAACTGAGAGTAGCATAAACCAGTGAAACCACAGGTATTATCTCACAAAATGCACAAGGGGTTTTTCACTGTTATGCTAATGATGTTTCTGTAACAGAACTGGAGAGAAAAGGGAGGAGAAGCTCCTATTGCCCCATCAGCATCTGATAAAATTGGAGATTAAATTGAAATTGAGGGAACTCTCTGCTTTATGCTTTTGTCTTTTTTTTCCATTTTATCTTTACATGTACCATTTATATAGCCTATCTTTCTTTGAGACTCTAAAATCAATTTTTTTCCAAGTTTAGTAGTATTTTATTTTTTTCCATGATTACATGTCAAGAACATTTTTAACATTCACTTTTAGAAGATTTTGAGTCTCAAATTTTCTCCCTCCCTCCCCTCCCCTCTTCTGAAAATGGTTCAACATAGTGTATAGATGTGCTCTCATGTAAAAAAGTATTTTTATATTAGTCATAGTTATGAAAGAAGAAACAGATCTAAAAAAAATGAGAAAGAATAAAATCAGTGGTAAAATATACTTTGATCTTCATTGAGTCCATCAGTTCTTTATCTGGATATGGATAGCATTTTCCTTTGTGAGTTCTTTGTACTTGTCTTCTATTAGTGTGTTCCTAAGAAGAGCTGAGTAATCCATAGTTGATCACCACTCAATTTTGCTGGTACCATGTACATTGTTTTCCTGATTCTCCTCATTTCATTTTGCATCTGTTCATACAAGTCTTCCCAGGATTTTCTGAAATCTGCCTGACCATCATTTCTTATTGCACAATAGCATTCCATTACACTCATATACCACAGTTTGTTCATCTATTCCCCAATTGATGGGCATTCCATCAATTTCCAGTATTTTGCCACCACAAAAGGGCTGCTATAAATACTTTTGCACATATAGGCCTTTTTCCCTTTTTTATGATCTCTTTGGGATATAGATCTAGTATTGGTATTGCTGGATTGAAGGGTATGCAGTTTTATTGCCCTTTGGGCATGGTTCTAAATTGCTCTCTTGAATGGCTGGATCACTTCACATCTCCACCAACAGTGCATCAGTGTCCCAATTTTCATATATCCTCTCAAACATTTATCATTTTTTTCTTTTTTGTCATATTAGTTAACCTGATAGGTGAGAGGTAGTATCTCAGAGTTGCTTTAATTTGTGTTTCTCTAATCAAAAGTGATTTGGAGCACTTCTTCAATATGCCTATAGATACTTTGATTTCTTCACCAAAAACTATCTATTCATAACTTTTGACCATTTATTAAGTGGTGAATGGATAGTATTCTTATAAATATAACTCAATTAGCTGTGTATTTGAGAAATGAAGACTTTATCAGAGACATTTGCTGTAAAGATTGTTTTCTAGTTTGCTGATTTCCTTCTGATCTTGGTTGCTTAGTTTTGTTGGTCCAGAAGGTTTTTATTTTAATATAATCAAAATTATCTCTTTTACATTTTCTAACACTCTCAATTTCTTATTTAGTCATAGTTTTTTTTTTTACCTTCCCCATAGAAATGATAGTCTATTCCTTGTTCTTCTGATTTGCTTATGGTGTCACCCTTTCTGTCTAAATCATGTACCTATTTTGAAATTATCTTTGTACATGGTGTGAGATGTTAGTCCATACCTAATTTGTGTCATATTGGTTTTTTTTTTAATTTTTTGTAGCAATTTTGGTCAAATAGGGAGTTCTTATTCCCAAAGCTGGGATATTTGGATTCATCTAACACTAGGTTGCTATGGCCATTGACTAATCTGTTCCACTAATCCACCTTTCTCTTAGCCAATACTGTATAGTTTTGATGATAATTACTTTATAATACAGTTTGAGACCTGGTATGACTAGGACACCTTCCATTGTATTTTTTAATAATTACCTTGATATTCTTCAACTTTTGTATTTCCAGATGAATTGTATTGATATTTCTTATGGCTCCATAAAATATTTAGGTAGCTTGATTGGTATGGCACTGAATTGGTAAATCAGTTTAGGCAGAATTGTCATTTTTCTTATATTAGTTCTGCCCACTCGTGAGCAAATGATATTTTTCCAGTTGTTTAGATCTGATTTTATTTATGTGAAAAGTGTTTTGTAATTGTATTCATATAGTTCCTGGGTTTGTCTTAGCAGATAGACTCCTAAGTATTTTATATTGTTTGCAGTTATTTTAAATGGAATTTCTTTTTCTATTTTTTGCTTCTGGGCTTTATTGGTAATATAAAGAAATGCCGATAATTTGTGTGTGTTTATCATATCCTGAAACTTTGGTAAAATTGTTAATTATTTCAAGTAATTTTTTAGTTGATGCTGTAGGGTCCTCTAAATATGCCATCATATCATCTGTAAAGAGTGATCATTTTTTTCCCTCATTGTCTATTTTAATTCCTTCAATTTCTTTCTTCTCTTATTGCTATAGTTAACATTTCTAGTACTACATTATATAATAGTGATGCTAATGAGCATTCTTGCTTCACTCCTGATCTTATTGGGAAGGCTTCTAGCTTATTCCCATTACTTACAATATTTCCTGATGGTTTTAGTACTCACCACAACATTATGTACTGTTTGTTAGGTTTTTGACATAAAATAACTTCTTAAGGATTAAAGAAGTCCAGATGTGGAATAGGAAATCTTAAGAATATTTTATGATTGGAGGTGTTTATATTCAGAGTCTGATTGAGAAATATTATAGTTAGCATTCAGTGCTTTAGTTGTGGTTTGGAAAAGTTTACTTCCAACCTGATTTTCTGATTTAATTTACAGTGATGTTTATAAAATTAAGTTCAACCTGGATTTAATAAATACTTATTAAGCATGTAACAAAGCACTGGTGGCTAGGTTCTAGGAAAAATGCAACATTTTGATTACACTGAAAAGTTTTAATGTAGCTTTGTCACATGATCTCCAATAAGTGCTATTAAAATAACAGGAATGTGTAGATATATGGAATATAGAGCTATCTCAGAGTTATTCATTTTTGTTTAAGAAGGAAATTTAATCATTGAAATATTTTAATGCAGGAAATAATAGCAAGATTAACAAAATGATGTCTGTTCCCTTATCATATGCAAAATCTTGATTGGTAATTAACTGTGAATGAAACTACATCTCCAGGATGGAAACTGGCCAGATTGGACCAGAAGGTAATTCCCACTGATTACATTATAGTGCTTAATATTAGCAAATGGTGGACTGTTGCTTCTTCATATGTTCCTATTATTCCCTAGAGAGCAGAATTCTATATAAATGTATGTCAATGCCACATGTCTATTTCAACAGGAAAGTAACTTTTTACTCAGTTAACTTTGGTTTCACAAAAGGATATACATTTTATGGTCTCTAATGGAAAATGATAGAAAGAAAATCATATAGAATCATGAATTCCTTTTGAAAATGTATTCTATAATCAAATTACCTTTTCATGAGTTTAAATAAGATTCTAAACAAAGTATTTACCATTTAAAATATCAAATATCCATTTATAAAAAAAAACTCCTCTAAGAGTATCTTGTGTCATTCAGAGAAAACACCTTGTAGCACCACCTCCTTAGGGCATGTTTAGTTGATATTTTGGTCAAGCTCATGGACTCCAGCCCACCCTCTTCAGAAGGTATTCTGAGAACTTCTCACTGCTCTTTCTCAATCATGGCTAATTAACAGGTTTTTTAAAATTTTTTTTCTGTGTGATGAAAAAACTCTCAATGGGCTGCTGAGCTGAAGTTTTTTGAGTATGACAAGGAATCCAAATGGCCCTTGAGGTTCTTCTTCCTGCTAACCTCTAAGTATTGGAGGGGTCTAGGCCAATGGGACAGTTAAGTGGGACAGTTCTGTCTATCCTCCACCTAGCCTAAAGCTATGAGAATGTATCTGGCTTCAAATATAGCCTTTCATTTCTCTTTTTTTTTGTCTTTTGCAGGGGGCCCCATAAGAAATCAAAAGGCTACTGGCCTCTTCTCCTCTGACGCAGCATCTGAGAAGCAGACATCTGTAGGAACAGACTAGTGCTAAGTTATTCCCTACCAGAGTAATTGCAGAAGGAATAACATCAGAAGTAACAGACCACAAGGAAAAAACACACCAGCAAAGAGAGACCACTATAAGATCATGCTTTCCATAACTGGACAAGGCTAGTACAGATATTAAACACAAAATGGATAATTAGCAGCCTTGCAAACACTATGTTCAATGAGACTTAATTATTGGCCTTCCATCCGCTTGTATTAATAGGAATATTAGGTTACTCAATTAGCTTCTAACGACGTGCAATATGTACTGTGAGCTATAATTTTTTTTCTGTGCAATAATGGAAGAACTACTCTGTGTCTGATTCACAGACTCATGTTTATATTTGGTACTTCCTTTATTTTTATTTTGAAGGGGTAGAAAAATACAAGATCATATATGAGAGCCAAAGATGAATTTTTCTCAATTATCCAGGATCAGAACAGAATGATTCTCCTATTGAGAATTCAAGCAACATCATTGCAATCAAGTCAGGACAAACCAAGATGGCAGGTAAAGCATAAAGATTGGCAAAGGTCACCAGCCACTGGGGCCTTATTTGAGTGGTGCCTAACTAGCCACTTAGACAGTCAACAATTTTTTTTCTCATCTAAGGGGAATGAGGAAAGAAAGTCTTTCATTTTGACAGACTAACATCAAATATTTCAATGAACCATTTAACCTCTTTCATCAGCAATCAAGTAATCATAAAAGTGATGAAAGAAACAGCAATAAAATCTAGTCAGTCACTCAGTGGAACATTTATGTTTGTACCAATGGCCTGATCAGTCTGATTCATGAAAAATTATAGGTTTTCTGAAATAATAAAAAAAACTTTTGAGGGCATATAAGTTGATGTGATTTTCATTACCTTAAATGAAGCCTGTTAAATCATTTTAATTTTATGTAAATTACATTTACATAACATTATGGATTTATAAACCAGACTGATATGATTTTATTTCAAAATGGAGAAATGTTTTCCCCTCTAATCCCTAATTTTGTAAAGAAGCTTTCCAATTATTCCTACTCTTATAAATTTCTTTCTAATCCCAAAACAAAACTTCCAGAAAGGTTATATTATGTGTATAATTTTCTTCCTTTGAACACTTTTTTTAAATTAAGTCATCATTAAAAAGTAAATTGAAACATATTAGTTATTTTTCATCTGTTTTCTTAATCGTATTATTAAAAAACCTCTATTGACTGACATTTAGGCAGACTAAAATATCATAATCATTATTTTATAAGGTGAAATTTGAAAAAAAAAGTACATAACTTCTCAAATATTCAGATTGTTATCTTAGCTGTTGTTAAGATATGTTTCTATAAAGTTGTGATAGTGTATTAGGTCAATTTAAAGGAAATCATGTTTATATAATTTGCTTGATAACATAATAAACATTACTTCTTTTTATTTTTAATAAAATATATTTATATTATATTAATTATAGTATAAATTATAAATGTTACATTAATTATATTATATCAATATAATATATCAATATAATATGTTAAAATAAATATAATTCTTCATTAGAATAGAGATTAATGTTAGCCATATGTATTAACTATGCATTATGTATGTATGTGTCTATCTATAGATGTGTCTATACATATATATACTCATAAGTATATACATATACATGCACCTATATGCAAACACACACATACATCCATATACATACACAATATATAAATACATGCATGCATATACATATGCATGCTTACATACATACATATGTGTATGTGGATATAGATATAGATATAGATATAGTTATCACACATACACAACTTTATTTCTTCAAGGAAAGCCAAAGGAAGCTTTGGTAATTATTGTTAACTTTCACCTTTCAAGTTTGTTTAATTATGATCTTTTCCTTAGACTATAATTGTTGTTCCTTTTTGAATCATCTAGAATATTCTTTTGTAAACAAATTTCTCCTGAGATTGCCATGAAGTTTCAGAAACTCAGGACAATTTATAATTTAAAGGACTTTGGTATGTCTTTGCTCAGCTGCTAGCAATTTCTCTACATCATAATCACAAATAATTTTATCTACAGTGCTTAATTGTTAGAGCTCATTAAAAGGACCTTATTTGTTTGTCACTTGAGCCTTTTGATCATTTAGAAGGTTGTGATCCCTACACATCTCTCTGGCCCCATTTGCAAGCTACAGAAACAGAAATGGAGGAGAAGATAGTTATATTCTTTAAAGTAGGTCACCAACCTCCTGTCTCTGATAAGACTTGGACTGATGACTGATTCTACTCTAATTAGCCCACATTTCTGTGGTTTGTTTATTCATTAAGTAAAATTCAACTATCAATAATATCTCAAACATATAGCAGGATAATAAAGTAGCTTTTGAATAAATGGATATTCATTCCCCTTATCTCCCTACAAACCATAAAAATTTTCTTTTTCAATAGAAAACTGTACTTCATCTCCTAGAATATATATTTAGTATAGATAATATAACAATGTCAGATCTATGGATAAGGGAAGAATTTATGACCAAATAAGAGACAGATAGTATTTCAGGATATAAAATGGATAATTATGATTACATTTAATAAAAAAAAGATTTTTTTGCACAAACAAAACTAATGCAGCAAACATTTTTTAATGTAGAAAACTGGGGAAAAGATTTATAGCACATTTTTATGATAAAGGCATCATTTCTGAAATATAAAAAATGAGTCAAATTTATAAGAATGCAGTTCATTTTCCAATTGGTAAATGGTCAAAAGATATGAACAGGCAGTTTTCAGATGAATAATCAAAGCTACCTACAAGCATATGAAAAAATGCTCTAGATTACTATCAATTAAAGCAAAGCAAATTAAAACCACTCTGAGGTATCACCTCATGCCTATTACATTGGCTAATATGACAGAAAATGAAAATGACAAAATTAGGATGGAATGTGAGAAAAATTGAGATGCTAATGCACTATTAGTGGAGTTGTAAATTGATCCAATCATTCCAGTGAATAAAAGTTATTCATCACCTGTGGCCTAGCAATAACACTATTTTGTCTGAATCCCAAAGAGACTACAAAAAAAATGGAAAATAACCTATAAGTACAAAAATATTTATAGCAGCTCTTTCTGTGGTGGCAAAGAATTGAAAACTGATGGGATGTCGCCCACTTGGGAAATGGCTGAATAAGTTGAGGCATAGGATTGTGAAGAAGCACTACTGTGCTATAAGAAATGATAAGCTGAAAGTTTTCAGAAAAAAAATGGAAAAAAAATTACATGAACAGATGCAAAGTGAAGTAAGCAAAACCAGAGGAAAATTTTACACAGTAACAGTCAAATTCTATGATTTCAATATTCTCAGCAATATAATGCTCTAATACAATTCTGAAGGACTTAAAATTAAAAAAAAAATAATCTCCACCTCCAGAGAAAGACTGATAGAATCTGAAGACTGATGGAGTCTAAATCAGATCAAAGCATACTTTAATTTTTTCTTTATTTTGTTTTTTGGTTGTATCTGTGTGTGTGTGTGTGTGTGTTTTACAGCATGACAAATATGGAAATATGTTTTCCATGACTATACATGCATAAGTTATATCAAATCCTTTGCCTTCTCAATAATGGAGAAGACAATCAGGAACTCAAAATTTAACAAAAAATGAATGTTAAACACTTTTACATGTAATTGGAAAAAAATAATATGTTTAAAGAAAACTAAAAACAGAAAACATAACAAAGTTTTAGATAGAAATTTAAGATGTTTCATCATGTTATATATTTTTATTTTACTTAATTTTCTACTGCAAATATTTATCATAGAGTAAATTATGACTTCAATTTGGCTTTTTGGATTATTTAGAAAAAAAGTAGTTCAATTCCATAACCCAAATCTTTCCAGAGAAAATGAATTAGATATGGACATATTTTGTTTTTGTGATTGCTGTTTTTAATCAGACCTATAGATGTTGTGACTTGCCTAAAGTTACATAATAAGAAATTGTTTCTTGATTTAAAGTATATGGAAGTTTAATGTAACATAAAAAAATAGATTTGTAGTCTTAAAATGAAGGAGCAAACCCCAATGAATCATTTAAGAATCAAGATTTACTTAGTTATATAGTATGATGATAATAAATAAATGAAAACTTGTCCAAATAATACTATGTTCATATTTTATTTTTCTATAAAAATGATTTTTGGAATATAAATCCAAATGAATAAAAATGAGTGTGTTGAAGCCAAATATATGTGGGGAGATTTTAAGGTGGATCACATAGGTACTCCTAATGGGTCTAAGTCTTAATATGTGATGTTCGATGAATGACCGTCAAGTTTATTGAAATATGAATCTCATGCATACAGATATTAATGAAACCACAATTTATAAAGGAGTCACAGCTAAGTAGAATGATATCCTTCAGTCTTTATTTAGAAGATAATAAAGATTTGTGTCTGTAAGACACAAATCTTCCAGAGTCAGTTTCAACATATACCCAAAGACAGCAAGAAATGTCTTATATATATATATATTTTTAACCATCTCATTTGAAGTAAATATTCATGATGAGCATTAGAAAAGATTTCAAAAGACAGAACAATCAAAGGACAGGAAGGAAAAGGAGATTTTTTAGAAATTATTGGTCATAAGAGGCAAGATAGGAAGATGCATGAAGGAACAATAATTCAGCTAGATTGAATTGAGCTGGATTGAATTGAGCTAAATAATTTCTCATATACATCATTTGCATTTAGTTGCTTCTAATTGCCAATAGAAAGAAATGTAGAAACTATTTTTATATGTGGAGAAGATTGTTACAAATACACCATTAATCAGGATTCCCTTTGAAATAAACACATGGATAATAGCCATTTGGCATCGAGAATGAGCTACTTTGGGGGCAGCTAGGTGATGCAGTGGATAGAGCACTGGTTCTGGAGTCAGGAGGACCTGAGTTCAAATCAGGCCTCAGACACTTGACACTTGCTAGCTGTGTGACCCTGGGCAAGTCTCTTAACCACATTGCCTACCAAAAAACAAAAACAAACAATAAATGAACAACAACAACAAAAGAGAATAAGCTACTTTTAAAAAAGTTTGTTTTTTTAATAGAAAAAGAAAATTTCATTCACATAAGCCTCTCTCAATAAACAATTCACTCAGTCAATTTATATCATCATATTCTCCACAACTTTTTAACCCAATTTCTTAGGTCACTTAGAGAGTAAATGCTTTCCTCAGGATGCTATAGTGTGTAGCTATCAGAAGTGGGACTTGAACCCAGGTCTTCCTGACTCTCAGGCCAGCTCTCTATCAATTGTTTCTACTAATATAAAAATGATATAATTATTTTAAAAAATTCAGAAAAAAAATTGATAAAATATAACATTCATGTTGAAAAATACGAAAGGAATTTTTAAAAAAAGAACCTTACTATGATAAATATTTAAAGGTTAGCATGATTTGTAATAAAGAAAGAGAAATCTTTCCAATAACATTGAGGAATATCCAAAATGTCCTTTTTCATTACTATTATTTTACATAATTATGGAAATGCTAACTATACTAACTTGTCAGAAATAGAAAATGACCATAGGTAAGGAAAAGGCAAAATCATGAGAATCCCAAAAATCTAACAGTAACAAAAGTCAATGCAAAAAATTCTTTTATTCAATCAAATGACAGTCAATGAAATCCACAAAAATTTTATTAAAATTATTATTATTTCAACTGAGTAATATGAAAAAAACAGTTGAAGTAATAAAATAAATTCCATTTGAAATAATTACAAAGTGTGCAAAATATCTAAAAGACAACCCATCAAGACACATTCAGGACTTACATGAATGAGTATAGAGGACTATAGTTAGTTTTTGATCAAATCCTCTGGCCCCATTACCTTCCACCAATGCAGGATATAAACAAAGAAACTGAAGGGCATATAATAATGTGTGAAAAAACTGTATGATTAAATTAGAATGGAAGCTTGTATGTCCTTCACCCAGTTGCTCTTTTATTATAAATTAGATTGTTAGGTCTATATACACTTTAAGCAGGAGCCAGAAATGAAGGAGTAACCCAGATGATTGAATGATGTATAGGAGTCCCATACAGTTGTAGGAAGGAAGACCCTGGGGAATCTCATGGAGATGGAAGCCTGGAGCTGTGGATTAATACAACCTCCTTAAGTAATTAGCACCAAATGCCAGGGAGTGAAGCTATGTAAGTGAATTAGGCATGGGTTGTTATGGTGGTTTTTATTTGTCTGTGATTCTCTGGTATTTAACCTTTCATGAAATAGCTCGGTATTTTCCTACAAAAAGTGGGTACCCAACAACTGAGGTTGAAGAAATGTCTAAGATTATGTTATATGATATTAATGGAGTACTATTATGGTGGAAAAGTGATGAATATAAAGAATGAATTTAAATCAATATTGTAAAACTTTTATGAACAGACACAGATTGAGTCAGAAAACCAGAACAATTTATACAATGGCTACAATAATTCAAAGAGAAATAAAGAGAAATACACTGAAAGACTTTAGAGTGCAGCTTGAGTCTATTACCAATCGTGGCTTTGTAGGATTTAGTAGTGAAACATTGTCTCCATCTTATCAAAAAAGAATATATTGGGCAAGAGAGGCAGAAGAAGACATATATGCATTGCCAGATGTGGTCAAAAGGTTGTTTTCTTTTGCATGACAAAATTTCTTAAAGGAAGGGTTTCTGATTCACAATAGTAGTCATCAAAAGTAATAATTATATTAAAACTATTATTAATGATATATTTTAAAGAGTTTCAAGACTGACAAGATGACAGTCTTGAGCACACTTCAGAAATGGTGAGTAGGCTGTGATTAACAGCAGCAAATTGCATAGAGTTTACTGTGCTTATCTATTCAGAGGCTGTATTTCTTGAAAAAAGGGAAGACCTTTTTTTTTCTTGTAGAAGAGAAAGTAAGAGGCTAGGAGAATGTCTTTTTACTTCACAGATTATCAGCAAGACAAGTGTTTGTGGGGAAAAATGAAAAAATGAAAATATATTAAATTAAAATATATTAAAAATGAAAAGATGTGAGGAGACATAGGAGAATTCTGATTTGTCAAGATTTGAGAGGGGAAGGGAGAAAAAAGAGAAAAATTATTTATATTAAATATATATAGGGATAAGCTAGAGTTAGGTCAAGCTTACTCATGAGAGACTATTATTATTATTATTATTATTATTATCATTATTATTTTTGCCTAGGCAATGGGGTTAAGTGACTTGCCTAGGGTCACATGGCTAGTAAGTGTCAAGTGGCTGAAAATGAATTTGAACTTAAGTCCTCCTGACTCCAAGACCAGCACTATCTATCCACTGCACTACCTAGCTGCCCTATTATTAAATTTTCAATGTGCACCTTTACAAATGAGGTCTTGGTTATTGTTTTATTGATTGTCTAGATGTAAGAAAATGATGGAGAACATGATAATAATGCAAATTACATTTAGAAGTGCATCATAAGTGGGGCAGTCAAGATAGTAGAGTAGAGGAAGCACTCAACAGAGCTCTCCCAATAGTACCTTCCAAAATAAATTTAAAATAATTCCTCTTTTCAAATTCTAGAGTGACACAGTGAACAAAAGGTCAGGGTGACACATTCTTCAAGGCCAAGATAATTTAGAAGTTCCAAAAGACAGAGTAGTGATATAGGGGTGAAGGCTGCCCCTGAACCCATGTGGATGCAACATCAGTGATGAGATTTTTTTGAAAAGGCAAGTAGCATCTTTGTTAAAGAGGCATAAAAATACTGAAGAAAATAAAACCTTAATAACTATACAAATGGTAAAAGAGACACAGAACTTCAGTGATTAATATAATTCCTCAAAAAGGAGATTTGGCCAAATGGAAAAATAGGTACAAAAACTCACTGAAGAAAATAATTCCTTAAATTTTGAATTGGGCAAGTGAAAGCTAATGACTTCATAATAAATGAAGAAAGAATAAAATCAAAAGAATGAAAAAAATAATAAAATGTAAAACATCTCATCAGGAAAAAAAAACTGACCTGCAAAAAGATTGAGTTGAGATAATTTAAGAAATATTGGAGGGGGGGAGAAATATTGGACTACCTGAAAGTCATGCTCAAAAAAGAGATTATAGATTTTAGTACTTAAAAAAAATCTATTATAGATTTTAGTACTTCTGAACTTTTTATTTTATTATAGTCTCAAAAAGTTAGAAGTACTAAAATCTATAATAAGATCACATAGAATAAAGATAGCAAAGTGATGCACAGGGAAAAATGGTATGAGAGGTTATCAGAGAGGAAAAAAATGTGTTTCTATCATAGATGTAGCAATTATAGGTGAGGAGATCTCAAGTATATACCTTTATTGGTGATAGCAGTGGAATGAAGATATATGTCATGAAAGAAGAGGATGTTGATGAACTGAAGGGATTAATAGGCAAAGGTTTTTGTTTACCCAAGTCCAAAAATTTAAAGTAAGAGCTGGGGTGAAGAAGAAAACTAATACAGTTTGTAAACTTCAACAGATGATTACAATAAGGATCTTGACCCAGGGATATAAAACAACCAAGATGGAAAGATTTTTTGAGTGATTGAGGTAAAAGGATGATCTGGAAGGGACACTGAGTGGCATACAGTATATCTACTATTCTTCCTGACTCAGGGCACCAGAGGAGTACGCTTATGATATCAAGGATGAAGTCTGTAAAAGGGAATTAACAGCTCAGAAAAAAAAGTATGGAAAAAGGACTTGTGTAAGATATGGTACATAAGCTGAGACTTGAAGAAAGTAAGAAATTTCCAGAGTGGAAGGAAAGGATCCTAGACTTGTAGAAAGCTAAATAGTAAGAGAAAGAATATTGTGTACAAAGAAAAGTTATTAAGCCAATTGATTTGGTGGATATATGGTGTGTGTGTGAAAAGAAGTAATGTGAAATCAGTTTAGAAAGATAGATTGGAGGAAGATTATGAAGTTTTAAACTTTTGATATAATTGTGTATATTTTTATCTTTAATTCATTCAATAGGGGCTTTGAAGTTTGCAAGCTCATAGGGACTAGATTTAATTCTAGCTTTTAAACTTCCAAAGAGCTACTATCTCTCTTTGGCTCATTACTTTCATTTGGAAGTACTCCAGGACAATATCTTAATACATCTTGATAGTGACTGGTTTTACCCAAAATGGGTGACAAGGTTATGAGTGGAAAATAATATTTGGAATATAATATATAGTTTTTATAGTATTTGTGAAAAATATAATCTGAATAGATACAAGAGAAAAGAAGTCATAGTGGTTAGGTACCTGGAGACTATGTCATTATGGAGATTGTTTTAAGGAAATAAAAAGACTACCTGGAGAACAGAAGATTTAGGGATGCATATGATAGATAATCTGTAAGTATTTGATAAACTATCAAGTTGGAGAATGATTACCTTCTTGGGCCCATGGAACAGAACTGAAAGTAATGAATGGATGCTGAAAAGAGGCCAATGTAGATTTGACATAAGGAAAAGTTGTAACATAAAATTATTAAAGGATTGAATGGGCTCCCTTGGGGGATTAGATGACTAGTTTGTCTAGTTTGTCTAGAATTCTAAAAAGAATCTCTTTGTTCAGTAATAGCACTTAATTAATATGGGATTCTGGGAAGATAGTGCAATAAGGCAGGAAATTACCTGGATTTTCCATAATTTAAAAATAATGCCTTAAAGTGAACTTTAAAGTAGAATAAATTATTAAAAGTCCAGATAAAGCAGTTATCTAGCCTAAGACTACTTGAGAGGATTTCAGGAAAGACCTGGTCTCTGAAGGTGATGGTCTGGCCTGATTGAAGGACAGATATTTCTGGGCAGATATGGCTGATTTTTTTAATCAGTCAATTAAAATTAAAATAAGAAAAAGGCCTGGGGACAGCTGTGTAGCAGGTAGCCTTGGATTCAGTGACTTTTACCCCATGAAGAGTGTGAGGTCAGACAGCTGGACTGAGAGCCCTGGAACACTGATCAGATGCCATCCCAAGCTGTGGATGTGGGTGAGGAGGAGTGAATACATGCTGCTGAGTGTGGTCACAGAGGCAAGAGGTGCCCTGCTGGCTATGGTCACTGTCAGAAGAGCAGAGTCTCTGGTTTTGCTTCCGGGGTAAAGGGATGAGCTGAAGCTTGTAGCTACTGGAGGGAGCCAAAGTTGCAGTGACCACACCTGGCCTTGGATCATAGAACACCGGAAGAACCAAGACATCAAAGGCCTCTTCCTTTGCACTCCTGATGAAAAGACTAGAGATGAATAAAAAAATAATTTAAAATACAAGACTTAAGTACAGCATAACAGTTCAATAGAAAAGAGAAATCATAGAAGATGATACTTGTAACTCCTAAGAATTTTGTCCTTAAAAAGGTAGCTAAAAGGAGGAGTAAACATAGACAGCTGTCAAGGGAGTGAGTTGAATATGATGGGATAATTGTCAAAAAATAAATTTAAGGGGCAAAAAAGAACAAAAGAATTCACTGGGAGAAGGATAAAGGGAGAGGTAGAATGGGGTAAATTATCTCACATAAAAGAGACAAGAAAGAGCTTTACCAGTGGTGTGGAAGATGCAGAAGTTGCAGGGAAGTGCTTGAACCTTACTGTCTTCAGAATTAGTTCAAAAATGGATAACATACACACTCATTTGGATATACAAATCTATCTTATCCTATAGAAAAGTAGGAAAGAAATGGCATAAGAGAAAGGGAAGTAAGGTTGATAGAAGAAAGAATGGATTAGGGGAGGCAGTAGACAGAAGCACAGTACCTTTGAGATTGGACAGTGTGAAAGGAAAAAGGAAGTAAGATAAAGGAGAGTAGAATGGAGAGAAATACAGTTACCAATCATAACAGTGAAAAAATATAAAATGTTTCACTGGTAAAGGCTTCATTTCTCTTTATATAGGGAACTTAGTTAAATTTATTTTAAAAAAATGAACCATTTCCCAGTTTACAAATAATTAAAGGATTTGAACAGGCAGTTTTCAGACAAAGTAATCAAAATTATCTTTAGTCACATGAAAAAATGTTCTAAGTCACCCTTGATTAGAGAAAAACAAATTAAAATAACTCTTTGGTACCACTCCAAATCAATCAGATTGTCTATTATGGCAAAAAGGAAAAATGACAAATGTTGGAGGGAACATGGGAAAACTGAGATATTATTGCATTGTTGGTGGACTTGTGAACTGCTCCTACCAGCTAGTAGTAATTTGTAAGTATGCCCAAAGGGTATAAAATTATGCATACCCTTTTACCCAGATCTATTTAGATTTCTGCCACAAAGATTTTAAAAATAAGAATGGAAAATGATTCAAATATATAAAAAATGTTAATAGCAGCTCTTTTGTGGTAGTGAAGAACCAGAAATTGAGAGGAAGATCATCAAGTGAGGAATGATTGATTAAGTTGTGGTATATAATTGTGATGGACTATTGTTGTGCTATAAGGAATGACAAGCAGGATGGTCTCAGAAAGACCTGGAAAGACTTATATGAAATGATGCAAAGTGAGCAGAACCAGGTGAATATTGAACATAGTAACAGCAATATTGATGATCAATGACTTAGTTACTCACAGCAATATAAAGACAGTATGTTTAATATAAAATGTGTTTTACATGACCACACAGGTATAACCTATATCAAATTGTTTGCTTTTTTAATGAGGGGGGACAGAGAGAGGGAGAGAATCTATGAATTGAAATAAAAAAAGAATGTTAAAATTAGTTTTTCATGTAATTGGAGGAAAAATAAAATATTAAGTAAATGATTTATAAAAATGCACACACAAACAAAAATATAATTGTGAGGGTTTAATAAAGTCAAATTGTTCACTTCTTACCATTATCTATAACTCTTAAAAGAAATAAAATGGCACAATTATATAAACAAGCCATGAATAAAAAAAAACTGTTACAGTTACAGCAGAGGGGATGGAGGGTTGTTAGTGCTATTACCTTATTATCATCTGAACTGGGTTAAAGAGGGAATAATATATGGATTTAGAAGGCTAAAAAGTTTTCTTAATTTACAGAGACCTAAGACAGTGACAAGGGAGAGACTTTTAGAAGTGTGGGAGATTGAGGAATAGGAGGTCAAGGGGAGAGGATAAGGAAAAGATTCTGAGAAGGGCTGCAAGCAGAGAGGCAGTGCTCAGAATGCTTGAGGTGGGATAAGTTAAAAAGAGAGGGAAAGAAGGATAAACAGTGAGGAAAAATAAAAAGAGGGAAATATACAACTAGTAATTATAACTTTGAAAATAAATATGATGAACTCACAAATAAAACAGAAATGGATAGCAAAATGGAGCAAAATCCAACAATTTATTGTGTTTTATAAGCAACACATTTAAAAATGAGAGACACAGAGTAAAACAAAGTGCTAGATTAGAATTTATTATGTTTCAGCTGATGTAAAAATAGTGGCAGTAGCAATCATGATCTCAAAGTTAAAGCTAAAATAGATTTAATTAAAAGAGATAAACAGGGAAACTGTATTATTTTAAAAGGTACCATAGATAATGAAGCAATGTCAATACTATACTTGTATGTACCAAATACTACAGTATCTATATTTTGAAAAAAAGAGCTAAATAAATAACAGGTGGGAATAGATAGGAAAACTATAATAGTGGGGAAGTTCAACATTTCCAACTCAAAACTGAATAAATCTACAAAAAATAAATAAGAAAGAAATTAAGGAGATGAACTGAATCTTAGATAAGCTAGATATGATAGATACATGGAGAATATTGAATTTGAATAGAAAAGAATATAACATTTTCACAGCAGTACTTAGTATTTTTTTAAATGGCCATGTATTAAAGTATAAAACTTTACAGTTAAGTAAAGAAAATCAGAAATACTAAATGCTTCCTTTTCAGATCATAAAGCAATAAAATTAGATTTAATAAGGAGCATTAAATTAATTGATTTAAAATAATTTAAAGAAATATTCATAGAAACAATAAATAATTTTATTAGTGATGAGACAACATGCCTAAAACAATGGGACACAATAAAAGCAATAATCAGAGGAAAATTTATGTCTCTAAATACTTATGTCAATAGAATAGAGAAAGAACAAATCAATAAATTAGGATGTGCATTAAAAAAAAAACAAAAAAAGAACAAATTTAAAATCTGAATTAAACACTAAATTGGAAATCCTAAAAATTAAGGGTAAGATTAATAAAATTGAACATAAGAAAACTGTTGAATTATTAATAAAATTAGGAGTTAATTTTATAAAAAAACAAATAAAATAGATAAATCATTGGTTAATGTGATTTTTTTAAAAAAAAGAGAAGAAAACCATCATTTTAGCATCAACAGCTAAAAGAGTGATCATACCACTAATGAAGATGAAATCAAAACAATTATTAGTAGTTATTTTGCTTAATTATATGCCCATAAATTCAACAATGGAAGTGAAATGGAAGAATACTTAAAAAAATATAAACTGCCTAGATTAACAGAAGATTAACAGAAGGGGAAATAAAATATCTAAATAAACCTATTTTGGAAAAAAAAAGAAATTAAACAAGACAGAAATGAGCTTTTTGAGAAAAAAAAATCAGGATCAGTGGAATTTACAAGTGAATTACACTAAATATGTAAAGATCATTTAATTCTAATATTAAATAAATTAATTTGAATAAAATCAAATAAGAAATTCTACCAAACTCATATTGTGAAGTAAATATGATGTTGATATTTAAATCAGGAAGAACAAAAAAGAGAAAGAAAATTATAGACCAATTAATTTCATTAATGAATGTGGATGCAAAAACTCCTAAATAAAATATTTCTAAGCTTAGAAACTACAATATATCACAAAGATGATGCATTGTGGAAAAATAGAATTTATACTAGGAATGCAGGAATGGTTTACTACAAGAAAAAAAAAAAACACCTTTGCTTCTGGTAACCAAGATGGCAGTGTAAGAAGTAAGTCACTCTCACCCTTTTTGACCTCTGGCACCATAAATCATGAAGTAATATAATTACTAAACACATATGCACCAAGTGGTATATCATCTAAATTCCTAGAGGAGAAGTTAAAGGAGTTACAGGAAGAAATAGATAACAAAACTATACTACTGCAGGACTTCAACCTCCCCCTCTCTGAATTAGATCAATCTAACCACAAAACAAGAAAAAAGTTAAGTAGATGAATAGAAATTTAGAAAAGTTAAATGTGGCTGACCTCTGGAGAAAATTGAATGTGGATAGAAAAAAATATACTTTTTTCTCAGAGGTACATGGCACCTAAACAAAAATTGACCACATAGTAGGGCATAAAAACCTCACAATCCAATGCAGAAGGGCAGAAATATTAAATGTATACTTTTCAGTTTATGATTCAATAAAATTACATGTAATAAAGGACCATGGAAAGAAAGACTAAAAATCAATTGGAAACTAAATCAGCTAATCCTGAAAAATGAATGAGTCAAACAACAAATCATAGAAACAATCAGTAACTTCATAAAAGAGAATGACAATAATGAGACAACGTATCGAAACTCATGGGATACAGCAAAAGCAGTTCTTAGGGGAAGTTTCATATCTCTAAATGCTTACATGAATAAAATAGAAAAAGAAGAGATTAACAAATTGGTCATGGAACTAAAAAAGCTAGAAAAAGAACTAATTAAAATTCCTCAATTAAATATCAGATTAGAAATTCTGAAAACTAAAGGAGAGATTAATAAAATTAAAATTAAGAAAACTATTGAACTAATAAAACTAAACTGATTTTATGAAAAAAAAGACAATAAAAAAGATAAACATTAGGTCAATCTGATTTTTAAAAAAAAAAAAGAAAAAAATTACCAAAATAAAAATGAGAAAGGTAAATTCACAACCAATAAAGAGGAGATTAAACCAAAATTAGGAGTTATTTTGCCCAATTGTATGCCAATAAATTCAATAATCTTAGTGAAATGGATGAATATAAATTACCCAGATTAATGGAAGAGGAAATAAAATACTTAAATTACCCAATTTCAGAAAAAAAGAAATTGAATAAACCATCAACAAACTCTCTAAAAAAATCTCCTGGGTCAAATGGATGTATAAGTGAATTCTACCAAACATTTAAAGAACAACTAATTCCAATACTATATCCAATACTATATAAACTAGTTGGGAAAATAGGTGAAGAAGGAATCCTATTAAATTCTTTTTAAGATACAAGTATGGTGCTGATACTTAAATCAGGAAGAGCCAAAACAGAGAAAGAAAACTATAGATCAATTTCCCTAATAAATATAGACACAAAAATTCTAAATAAAATATTAGCAAAGAGATTACAGCAACTTATAATGAGGATAATACACTATGACCAGGTAGAATTTATGTTAAGAATGTAGGGCTGGTTCAATATTAGGAAAACTATCAGCATAATTGATCATATCTACAACAAAACTAACAGAAACTACATGATTATCTCAATAGATGCAGAAAAATAATTTGACAAAATACAACACCCATTCTTATTAAAAACACTAGAAAGCAGAGGAATAAATGGAGTCTTCCTTAAAATGATAGGTAGTATCGTCTAAAACCATCAGGAAGCATTATATATAATGGAGATAAGCTAGAAGTATTTACAATAAGATCGAAGGTGAAACAAGGATATCCATTATCACCACTGTTATTCAATATGGTACTAGAAATATTAACTTTAGCAATAACAGAAGAAAGAAACATTGAAGAAATTAGAATAGAAAAAGAAGAAACATAGCTATCATTCTTTGCAGATGATATGATGGTATACTTAGAGAATCCTAAAGAATCTAGTAAAAATTTACTTGAAATAATAAACAAATTTAGCAAAGTGGCAGGATAGAGAATAAACCTACATAAATCATCAGCATTTCTATATATTACTAATAAAGTGCAACAGCAAGAGATAGAAAGAGAAATTCCATTTAAAGTTACAGTAGACATTATAAAATATTTGGGAGTCTACCTGCCAAAACAAACCCAAGAACTCTATGAATACAATTACAAAACACTTTTCACACAAATATAGTCAGATCTAAACTATTGGAAAAACATCAGTTGCTCATGGGTAGGCTGAGCTAATATAGTAATAATGACAGTTCTACCTAAGTTAATGTATTTATTCAGTGCCATACCAATCAAACTACCAAAAATATTTTATAGAGCTAGAAAATCAATAACAAAATTCATCTGGAATAACAAAAGGTCCATAATATCAAGGGAACTAATGTAAAGAAATGCAGGGGTAGGTAGCCTTGCTATACCAAATCTTAAATTGTATTATAAAGCAGCAATCATCAAAACTACTTGTTACTGGCTAAGAAATAGAGTGGTGGATGAGTGTAGTAGACTAAGTGTGCAAGATGCAACAGCCAGTGGCTATAATAATCTACTATTTGACAAATACAAAGACCCCAGCTTCTGAAATAAGACCTCACTATTGAACAAAAACTCTTGGGAAAACTGGAAACTAGTATGGCAGAAAATAGACATAGGGAAACATCTTATACCCTGTATCAAGATGAAATCAAAATGAGTACATGATTTAGATACTATAATTGATTAAATTAAAACACATTATCAAAAACACTTAAAAGCATAAGTATAAATGGATTTTAAAAAAAATGATAGCAAGCATCTACTTAAAACTATCAGCAATACTATATCAGATACTATAAGCAAACTAGGAGAGCGAGGAATAGCTTACCTATCAGATCTATGGAGAAGGAAAGAATTTATGCCAAACAAGAGATAAAGAATGTCATGAATTGCAAAATGGATGACTCTGATTACATTAAATTGAAAAGCTTTTGCACAGACAAAGCTAATGCAACCAAGATTAGAAGGGTAGCAGAAATCTGGGAAACAATTTTTACAACCAATGCCTCTGACAAAGGCCTCACTTCTAAAATATATAGAGAACTGAGTTGAATTTATAAGAATACAAGTCATTCCCCAATTGATAAATGGTCAAAGGATATGAAAAGGCAGTTTTCAGAGGAAGAAATTAAAGATATCTGTAGTCATATGAAAAAAAATGATTTAAATCACTATTGATTAGAGAAATGCAGACAAAATGACTCTGTGGTACCATATCACACCTATCAGATTGGCTAACATGACAAAACAGGAAACATGATAAATGTTGGAGAAGATGTGGGGAAATTGGAACACTAATGCATTGTTGGTGGAGTTGTGAACTGATCCAACTATTCTGTAGAACAATTTGGAACTATGCCCAAAGGGCTATCAAACTGTGCATACCTTTGACCAAGCAATACCACTTCTAGGTCTGTATCCCAAAAAGTTAATGAAAATGGGAAAAAGACCCACATGTACAAAAATATTTATAGCAGCTCTTTTTGTGGTGGCAAAGAATTGGGAATTTAGGGGATGTCCATCAATTGGGGAATGGCTGAACAAGCGGTGGTATATGAATGTAATGGAATAGTATTGTGCTATAAGAAATGATGGCACAATGAGTAGGCAGATTTCAGAAAAACCTGGAAAGACGTGTATGGAGTGATGCTGAGTGAAGTGAGCAGTACATTGAACACAGTAACAGCAACATTGTGTGATGACTGACTTTGATAGGCTTAGCTCTTCTCAGTAATGCAAGGATCTAAGACAACTCCAAAAGACTCATGATGAAAAAAAGCTATGCACATCCAGAGAAAGAACTTTGGAATCTGAATGCAGATGGAGGCATACTATTTGCTCTTTTTTTCTTTTATTGCTTTGTTTTGGTTCTTCCTTCTCATGGTTCCTCCCATTGGTTCTAATTATTCTTTACATCATGACTAATGTGAAAATATCCTTAATATGAATGTATAAGTAGACCCTATACAAGATTGCATGCCATCTTGTGGAGGGGGGAGGAGAAGAAGGAGAAAATTTGAAACTCAAAATCTTACAGAAGTGAATGTTGAAAACTAAAAATTAATAAATCAATTTTTAATGAAAAAATACAGAAAACTTTAACATAATTGATTATGGCAATAGCAAAAGTGACAAAAACCATCAGATTGTATCAATAGATGCAGAAACAGCTTTTGACAAATTAAAACACTTATTATCAAAAGCACTTAAAAGCTTAGATATAAATGGATTTTAGAAAATGATAACAAGCATCTACTTAAACTATAAGAGAGTGTTATTTGTAACAGGGATAAGTTATAAGTATTCCCAATAATACCAGGAATGAAACAAGGATGCCCATTATCACAAATATTATTTAATATTGTATTAGATATATTAGAAATAGCAAAAATGGAATAAAAAGAATTGGAAAAAATAAGAATAAGCAATGAGGTAATAAAACTATCTCTTTTTTTGCAAACAATATGATAATATACTTGGAAAATCTTAGAGATTCAACTAAAAGATAGTTGAAACAATTAATAATTTTAGCAAAGCATCAGGAAATAAAATAAATTCACATACATCATCAGTATTTTTGTATACCAATTCTATTTATACTAATCTACTTATTCAATGTTATCCCAATTAAATTACCAAAAATATTTTATTGTGCTAGGAAAAAATTAAAATTCATTTGGAAGAATAAATAGCTAAGAATATCAAATGAATTAATGAAAGATGTAAAGAAAGGAGGTTGAGTAGTACCAGTAAATATCAAAAGTATCTGGTACTGGCCAAGAAATAGAAAAGTAGATCAGTGGAACAAGGTAGACATAAAATACAGAGTAGTAAAAAAGTAGTCATCTTGTGTTTTAGAAATGTAAAGATTTAAGTTTTGGGGATAAAAGTTCATTATTTGGTTAAAAAAAGTTAGAGAAACTGGAAAGCTGTCTTATAGAATCTAGGTATAGAAAAATATTTTACACTATTTACCAAGTTAAGATCATAATGGACACATGATCTAGGTATAAAGAGAGATATCCTAATATAAATAGAACACAAAATAAAACATATGAAATGTTTCAGGCCTATGAATAGGAGAAGAATTTATGAATTAAAAAAAAGAGGGCATTGTAAGATGTAAAATGGATAATTTTAATTACATTACAGTTTTTGTACCAAAAAAAGTAGTCAAAATTAGAAGGAATGCAGAAAATGGAGGGAGATTTTATAGACAGGTTCTGGGATAAAGGTCTCTTATCTCACATAAAACTTGTAAAATTTATAAAAATATCAGTCATTTCACAATTGAAAAGTGGTCAAATGATATGAACAGGCTGTTTTTGGGTGGAGAAATCAAAGCTATATATAGTCACATGAAAAAATGTTCTAAATCATTATTGATTAGAGAAATCCAAATTAAAACAACATTGAGATATTTTACACCTATCGGATAGGATAGAATGATTTCAGGGGAAAAGGACAAATGTTGGAGGAGATATGGGAAAAAATTGTATACTAATACATACTTGGTGGACATGTGAAATGATCCAACCATTTTGTAAAGCAATCTGGAATTTTGCCAAAAGAGTTATACAAGTGTGTATGCCATTTGACCTAGCAATGATACTATTGGATCTGTTTCCCAAGGAAATCAGGGAAAAAGGAAAAGAACCTGTAAGTTCTAAAATATTTATAGCAGCTCTCTTTGTGATGGTAAAGAACTAGAAATTGAGGAGATGTCCATCAATTGGGAAATGTCTAAACAAGTTGTAGTCTATGATTGTGATGGAAGACTACTATGTTATAAGAAATAATGAAAAAGCTGATTTTAGAAAGAAAAAAAAAACATGGAGAGACTTACATGAAATAATAAAGAGTGTAATGAGTAGAACCAAGAAAATGTTGTATATAATGACAACAATATTCAAAAAATAACTGGGAATGACTAAGCTATTCTGTGTAGTATAAATATTCAAATCAATTACAAAGGACCTATGAGAGAAGATGCTATCCATCTCCAGAGAAAGAACTGATGAATAGAAATATGCATAGTATCACTTTACATACAAATATATACATATACATATGCACACACAGATATATGTGTATACATTGTAGATACATAGATATACAGTTACATACATCAATCCATGCGTATGTGTGCATGAATGTGTATGAAATGGTGGCCTTCTTTTGTGCAGAGTGAGAAAGAAGGGGAGGAAACAGTTTGGAACTTAAAATGTAAGAAAACAAAATCAAATTTAAAAATATATATAAGTATTAAAGAATTACAATTTTTGATTGAAAGGGATGGCTGAAGTCATATAGTCAAATACTTAATTTTACAGGGAAGAAATTAGGGAAGAGGTGTGATTTGCTCAGGTCACAGATGGTAAATGGCAGAATTGAATTTGAACCGGTATCCTTTGACCCAAAACCCAGTGTCCTTTCTACTGGGCCATTCCTTCATTATGTAACACAGCTTAGCAACAGACAGGGACAGTATTTAATCACATTTCCTTTTATTCCAAATACTTATTGATTGATTGACTAAATTGTCCTCTGAGGTCTCTTTCTCCTCTGTAATTCTGGAATGTTATGGCTTTGTTTGACTTTGAGAATAAGCAGAAACTACCATGAAGATAAGTAATTGCAGCTTATATGCCTGTACTCATTGCAGAGGATAAAGAAATAGAGAAATTCACTTAAGGTTTTGGCAAGATCCTCCAAATTAAATTGACACATAATTTGAGATGTGACTTCGAAACAAAATGTACAGAAGGGAGAACTATTAAAATGTGTTGGAAATTCTAAGTCATTTTCAGTAAGAGAGAGAGAAAAAAGACTTGAATACTATTCATGTATTGAATGTCTATATTTTTGTATAGTAGATAGCCAGAATGCACTGAACTTGATGAGCATTGAATAAATTAAAGCCTATATCTCAAAAGACAAAAAGCTACTTATTATAGATGTTGCATATATTTCAGAATAATTAGAACAAAGGTAAAATTCAAGTTAGAACAAAAACTAAAAAATGCAAATATAGTAACATATACCATTACAACTCTAGCTAGTTTTATTAAATACAATGTCATAAATTCAAAAACATGGAAAGTGACATAATTAAAAATATTGATTCAGTCACCATTTAAAAAAAGTCTACCTGATGTAAAATAGTCATCGTGGGGTGATAACAAAAAGAGCCATCAAATGTCCTTGACCAGTCACTATCTTGCTTTTGATAAAAAGAGATGCAGCTGGCAGACAACCCTTGATAACTGCTGAGATTTCATCCATGATTATCACTATGTTTCTGAGAATAAGAGTAGGAAATGTATGTGTTTGTGCCCATTAGAGTTAATAAATAAATAAACTTTCATTTCCAAAGCCATATAGAAGATTACACAAAAAATGAATAACCCTGCACATCCAGTAGTGAAAGGAATTTTAGGAGAAAATAATACACAGAAAATTTGTCCTAGGAAACTCAGATGAAACAAATCATCCTGAGAGGACTTACAGGTGAAACCATAAGGTGGTCAACTAATTAATAGCAAATGGAGCGGTTGGCTGCTATTTTTGTTACAATGAAAAAGAAATAAAACTAGTAAAAGACTAGGATGAATGAGGCCTTAGTAAAGATGATCTGTTGCAAGAATAAAAGGTGAACTTATTTAAGGGGATCTGGAATCCTCCATTCTTTTTTTAAGGGTATAAATTGCAAATGTCTCCAGGACATACTATCTAGACAAAGATGGTTCAGAATCAAATCAACAGGAGCAGAAGGGAAATTGAAATAGAAGAATTGGAGAATAGAACTTGATCCTTAAATGCAACATGGGCTAAAGCTATGCTAATATGAGGGAAAATGGAAACAAAGGTGAGAAGTCTGGGACTAGTGACTGAGTGACATTTGGGCAATGATGGGAGGAGACTATACCAAGAAACAAAGGTGTGACTCAATCCATATAATGCCTTTGTGTGGAAAAGAAGATGTATTCAACAAGTATGAGTTCTTTCCCTAAAGTTTTTAACTAGTAGTATGCTAAAAGTTTAATAGATTACTTAGATAAATAAAAAAATCTTTACATTTTTCTGGCACCCCAGTTACTATACTAATATACTTTATGATATCTTCAAAATGTATCCTTGAATACTGTCTTCAGTGTAGATTTTTTCCCTATATTTATTTGGTACAATTCAGTTACTTTTCCTCTGTTCATCTTCGTGAATGTCATTTTTTATTTATTCATTTAGTGCATTAAGTTCTGAACTACAGAGTCATATATGAGGTTGCACTGTTGTCAACAATGAGAATGAGGTCTTGTATTTACTAGTTATGTGACTTTAGGCAAGTTGCTTTGCCTCAGCTATAAAATGATTAAGTATAGATTGAAGATCCTATCTATTTCTAGGTGATAAAATATTATGTTTTACATAATATAGTGATAATAATTTTGTAAAATGAAATGAGAAGGGGTTGTGATGAGGAATAATCAAACTAATAATCATTCTTATTTTTAAATTTTATTGCTCTGCGCAAATACTAAATGACACATCCTACCCACAAATACTCACTGCTTGTACATTATAAAAGCATGTCTTCCATTTATGGCCTTATATTCCTTTTGAACTTTTGAATTCCATTTAAATTCCCAAGACTTTTAAAATGGGAATATATAAGTAGAATTTCTTTGATTTCATATCAGGTCTGTGATTCTGGAATTCAAGCCAAACCTTTGCTATGTGAATTACTTCTTTGGAGCTATTATCCCTGAGAATTATTTGTTCATCTGCTTCCTCTAACCTGTTCTTTCTTATATTGATTCATGTGTGAGAAATAGAGTTCTATTTAGTGTAAAGTAAACCCACATCTTTAAACATACATAAAATAACATCTCCCTTTAGAAAATCACTTACAATGGAGTCTTCCTTAAAATAATAAATAGCATCTATCTAAAACCTTCAGCAGGGGCAGCTAGGTGGTGCAGTAAATAGAGCACCAGCCGTGAAGTCAGGAGGACCTGAGTTCAAATCCAGCCTCAGACCAAATACTTGACACTTACTAGCTGTGTGACCCTGGGCAAGTCACTTAACCTCAATTGCCTAAAAAAATAAATAAATAATAAAACCTTCAGCAAGCAATATATGTAATGGGGACAAGCTAGAAGCATTTCCAATAAGATCTGGGGTGAAACAAGGATGTCCATTATCACCACTGTTACTTGAATCATACTGGAAATGTTAGCTTTAGCAATAAGAGAAGAAAAAGACATTGAAGGCATTAGAATAGTCAAAGAAGAAACAAACCTATCACTCTTTACAGATGACATGATGTTATACTTAGAGAATCCCAGAGAATCAAGTAAAAAACTACTTGAAATAATAAACAACTTTAGCAAAGTTGCAGGCTAAAAAATAAACCCACATAAATCATTGGCCTTTCTATATATTGCCAACAAAACCCAACAGCAAGAGATAGAAAGAGAAATTCCATTTAAACTTACTGCAGACATTATAAAATATTTAGGAGTCTACCTCCCAAAACAAACCCAGGAACTCCATGAACACAATTACAAAACACTTTTCACACAAATAAAATCAGATCTAAATACTTGGAAAAACATCGGTTGCTCATAGGTAGGCCAAGCTAATACAATAAAAATGACAATTCTACCTAAGCTAATTTACTTATTCAGTGCCATACCAATCAAACTACCAAAAACTTATTTTATAGAGTTAGAAAAAATAATAACAAGATTCATTTGGAAGAACAAAAGGTCCAGAATATCAAGAGAACTAATGAAAAGAAATGCAGGGCAAGGTGGCCTAGCCATTCCAGATCTTAAATTGTATTGTAAAGCAGCAATCATCAAAACTGCTTGGTATTGGTTAAGAAATAGAGTGGTGAATCAATGGAATAGGTTAAGTAGGCAAGACACAGTAGTCAATGACTATAGTAATATATTATTTGATAAACCCAAAGACCTCAGCTTTTGGGAGAAGAACTCACTCTTTGACAAAAACAGCTGGGAAAACTGGAAAAGAGTATGGCAGAAAATAGGCATAGACCAAAATCTCACACCATATACCAAAATAAAGTCAAAATGTGTACATGATTTAGATATAAAGGCTGATACTATAAGCAAACTGAGAGAGCAAGGAATAGTTTACCTGTCAGATCTATGGAGAATGGAAGAATTCATGACCAAACAGGAGATAGAGAACATTACAAAAAGCAAAATAGATAATTTTGATTACATTAAATTGAAAAGTTTTTGCACAAACAAAGCCAATGCAACTAAGATTAGAAGGAAGGTAGAAAATTGGAAAAGAATTTTTACAACCAGTCTCTCTGATAAGGGCCTCATTTCTAAAATATATAGAGAATTAAGTCAAATTTATAAGAATACAAGCCATTCCCCAATTGATAAGTGGTCAAAGGATATGAACAGACAGTTCTCAGATGAAGAAATTAAAGCCATCTACAGTCATATGAAAAATGCTCTAAATCACTATTGATTAGAGAAATGCAAATCAAAACAACTCTGAGGTACCACATCACACCTATCAGAATGGCCAACATGACAAAACAGGAAAATGATAAATGTTGGAGAGGATGTGGGAAAATTGGAACACTAATGCATTGTTGGTGGGGTTGTGAAATGATCCAACCATTTTGGAGAGCAATTTGGAACTATGCCCAAAGGGCTATAAAAATATGCATACCCTTTTACCTAGCAATAGCACTTCTAGGGCTATATCCCAAAGAGATCACACAAATGGGAAAAGAACCTACATGTACAAAAATATTCATAGCAGCTCTTTTTGTGGTTGCAAAGAATTGGAAATTGAGAGGATGTCCATCAATTGGGGAATGGCTGAGCAAGTTGTGGTATATGAATGTGATGGAATATAATTTCTACTTACAACATCACTAATGAGAAAATATGTTTAATATGAATGTAAATGTATAGCCTATATCAGATTGTGTGCCGTCTTGGGAAGGGTGGTGGGGTGGAAGGGGGAGAAGAATTTTAAACTCAAAAGCATATGGAAGTGATTATTGATAAATCAAAAGAAATTAATAAAAAATTAAAAGAAAATATAGCTTAGGCTTCACTAATATGAAAGCAAAAATTCCTTGAAACCAAAGCTATGTCTATGCAATTTAATTTTTTTGGATTCTACATAAACATCTGCAGTTTGAAATTAAACTAGCTTATTCTGAAGGACAGTCAAAGAAGGTGATCAAGAAACTTTGGGGGATTCAATTTTCATGATTTACTTCATTAAACATCCCTGAGACTTTCAGTGAAAACAATCATGGTAAGCAAAAAGGATGTCTCACAATATTAGTTTGCCTTATCCTGAGATGTGCAGATTTTCCCAGGGGTTGTACAAAGAGCCCTTTTCAAATTAGAGTAAGCTGCTAAAATAAAAGCAGAATATACTGGCAAAGGGGAAAATTAAGATTTCTCATAAAGTAATGTGGCTTATTGATTTGTTCTGAACTAAATCCAACACAGAATTAATTTATACCTTTATATGGTTCACTGTAAATTATGAGTTTAACATTTGTAAACTACCACCATCGAAGTGACTAGGAATGTTTTGTTAATCACTACCAATTTCTAAGAAGAAAAATTGGGAAAATAAGTGAGAGGTGTGCAAGAAATAGTCAACAGCTTGGAAAAGAAAGGACAAAAATTAATTGAAGAAAACAATTCCTTAAAAAGTAGAATTGGCCAATTGGAAAATAAGGTACAAAAATTCACTGAAAAGAAGAACTCCTTAAAAAGCAGAATTGGCCAAATGGAAGCTAATGACCCTAAGAGACATCAAGAATCCATCAAACAAAAACAAAAGAACGAAAAAAATGGAAGAAAATCTAAAATACCTCATTGGAAAAACAACTGACCTGGAAAACAGATCCAGGAGAGATAATTTAAGAATTATTGGATTACCTGAAAGCTGTGATTAAAAAAAAAAGAGACTGAACAGCATCTTTCAAGAAATTACCAAGGAAAATGGCCTGATATCCAAGAACCAGAGGGTAAAATAGTCATTTAAAGAATCCACTGACCACCTCCTGAAAGAGATCCCCAAATGAAAACCCTCAAGAGTATTATAGGCAAATTCTAGAATTATTTGGTCAGGGAGAAAATACTGCAAGCAGCCAGAAAGAAACAATTTAAACATTGTGGGACCACAGTCAGGATCAGGTATTACTTTGCTGCTTCTACATTAAAGGATTAGATGGCTTGAAATATGATATTCTAGAAGGTAAAGGAGCTTGGATTACAACCAAGGATAACCTACCTAGCAAAATTGAGCATAATCTTTCAGGGGAAAAGATGGATATACAGTGAAATAAGGGACTTTTAATTATTCCTGATTAAAAAAATAAACAGAGCTTAACATAAAAACCTGATCTTTAAATACAAGACTCAAGAGAGGCATAAAATGCTAAACAGGAAAGAGGAAAAAAAACATGTTATTCAATGAGGTTAAATTTTTTACATCCTTACATGAAAAGATGATACTTGCAAGACAGAGATGTGAGTATAAGTTGACTTTGATATGATGATTAAAAAATTAAGCAGTAAAACAAAAAAAAAAAGATTGTACTTGGTGAAGAGGAAAGGAAGAGGCATAAAAGTATAAATTACATCACGTGAAGAGGTGCAAAGACCTATTACAGTAGAGGGAGTGAAGAGAGGGAGGAGAATGTTGTTTGAACCTTACTCTCATCAGATTTGGCTCAAAGAGGGAATAACAAGCTCTGAATTGGATATATAAATCTATTTTACTCTATAAGGAAGTAGAATGGGAAAGGGGGAAGAAAAGGGAGGGTGTAGATAGAAGGGAGGCCAGATCGAGGGAGGTGGTGGTCAAAAGCAAACCACTGGTGAAAGAGGAAATGGTGAAAAGTGAGAGAAAAGTATGAACAGGGAAAACAGGATGGGGAGAAAGACATAGTAATCATAACTGCAAATGTGAATATAATGAACTCTCCCATAAAATGGAAGTGGATAGCAGAGTGGATTAAATAAAAAAAAAAACATAATCCTACAATATGTTATTTACAAGAAACACATCTGAAGCAGAGAGATACACACAGAGGAAAGGTGAAAGGCTGGAGCGGAATATGTTATGCTTCAGCTGAAGTAAAAAAAAAAGGGGGGGGTAGCTATCCTGATTTCAGTCAAAGAAAAAGAAAAAGAAAAATAGATCTAATTTAGAAAAAAATAAGGAAGGAAACTGTATGTTGCTAAAAGTTGTCATAGACAATGAGGTAATATCAATACTAAACATATGCACCAAGTGGTATATAATCCAAATACTGAGAAGTCAAATGAGTTACAGGAAGAAATAGAAGCAAAATTATACTAGTGGGGAATCTCAACCTCCCCCTTCTCAGAACTAGATAATCTTAATCGCAAAATAAACAAGAAAAAGTTAAAGAGTTGAATAAAATTTTAGAAAAAATAGATATGGTAAACCTCTAGAGAAAATTGAATGAGGTTAGAAAGGAATACACATTTTCTCAGCAGTAAATGGCACCTACACAAAAATTAGGGCAATCCAATTCAGAAAGGCAGAAATCGTGAATGTAACCTTTTCAGATCATGATATAATAAAAAATCACATGTAAGAAAGATCTATGGAAAGACAGACTAAAATTAATTGGAAACTAAATAATCTAATCCTGAAGAATGAGTGGGTCAAATAACAAATCATAGAGATGATCAATAACTTCATCAAAGAGAATGACAATAATTAGACAACATACCAAAATTTATACGACAGAGCCAAATTGATTCTTAGGGGAGATTTTATGTTGCTAAATACTTACATGAATAAAATAGAAAAAGAGGAGATCAATTATTTTGGGCATGCAATTTTAAAAGCTAGAAAAGAACAAATTGAATATCCCCAATTAAACACCAAATTAGAAATTCTGAAAACATAGGAGAGATTGATAAAATTGATATTCAGAAAATTATTGAACTGACAAATAAAACTAAGAGCTGTTTTATGGAAAAAAATAGATAAATCTTTGGTAAATTTAATTTAAAAAATGAAAGAAGAAAACCAAATTTCCAGTGTCAAAAATGAAATGGAACTGCCCACCAATAAAGAAGAAATTAAAACAATAATTAGGAGCTATTTTGTCCAACTGTATGACAATAAATATGACAATCTAAGTGAAATGGATGAATATTTACAAAAATTTAAATTTCTGGGATTAACCAAAGAGTAAATGAAATTGTTTAATATTTAGAAATAATAAATAATTGGAAAAATATTAGTCATTCATGGATAGGCCAAGCTAATATAATAAAAATGACAATTCTACCTAAATTAATTTACTTATTCAATGCCATTCCAGTCAAACTACCAAAATTATGTTATAGAGCTATAAAACAATAATAACAAATTTCACTTGGAAGGGAAAAAAAGGCCCAAAATATCAAGAAGATTAATTAAAAGAAATACAAGAGAAGTTGGCCTAGCTTACCTGATATAAAACTGTATTATAAAAGCAGCAATCATCAAAACTAGTTGGTGCTGGCTAAGAAATGGAGTGGTGGATCAGAGGAATAGATTAGGTACACAAGTCATTGTAGCCAATTACTTTAGTAATTTATTGTTTGATAAATACAAAGATTGTAGCTTATAGGATAAGAACTCACTATTTGAGCAAAACTGCTGGGAAAACTGCAAAACAGTATGGCACAAATTAAGTATAGACAAATATCTTACACTATATATCAAGACAAGGTCAAAATTGGTATATGACTTGGACATAAAGGGTAATACCATAAGCAAATTAGGAGAGCAAGGAATAGTTTATCTGTGAGGTTTATGAGAAAGGAAGAATTTATGACCAAACAAAAGATAGAGACCATTATGAAATTCAAAATGGATAATTTTGATTACATTAAAGTAAAAGTTTTTGCATAAACAAAGTCAATGCAACCAACAAAGGAAGTAAAAAGCTGGGAAACAAAATTTACAGCCAATGTCTCTAATAAAGGCCTCATTTCTAAAACATATAAAGAACTGAGTCAAATCTACAAATCATTCCCTAATTGATAAATGGTCAAAGGATATGAACAGACAGTTTTCAGATGTAGAAATTAATGCTATCTATAGTCATATGAAAAAAAAAAATGTTCCAAATCACTATTGATTAGGGAAATCAAGTTAAAACAAATATGAAGTATGACATTACACCTATCAAAGTGGCTAATATGACACAAAAAGAAAGTGATAAATGCTGGAGAAGATGTGGGAATATTAGGACACTCTTGGTGGAGTTGTAAACTTATCCAACCATTCTGGAGAGCAAGTAGGAACTATGCCCAAAGGTATGTAAAATTGTGCATACCCTTTGACCCAGCAATACTACTGCTAGGTCTGTAGCCCCAAGAGGTCATAAAAAAGAGAAAAGCATCCACATGTACAAAAAATATTTATAGCAGCTCTTTTTGTAGTGGCAAAGAATTGGAAATTGCTGGGATGCCCATCAATTGGGGAATGGCTGAAAAAGTTGTGGTATATTAATGTAATGGAATACTACTGTGCCATCAGAAATGATGAGCAGGTAGATTTCAGAAAAACCTGAAAAGATGTACATGAATTAAAGCTGAGTGGAGTGAGTAAGACCAGGAGAACATTGTACACCATAACAATAACATAGTGTGATGACCAACTTTGATAGACTTAACTCTTCTCAGAAATACAATGACCTAAGATGATTCCAAAAGGACTCATGATGGAAAATGCTAGCCAAATCTAGAGAAAGAAGTATGAAGTCTGAATGAAGATCGAAGTATGCTATTTTCTCTTTTTCATTGTTTTTTATTTCTTTCTTGTATTTTTCCCCTTTTCTTCTGATTCTTCTTTCACATGACTAATGTGGAAATATTTTTGCTATGATTGTACTGTATTACCCTATATTTATCACATTGTATGGAACCTTGTGGAAGGTAGGAGAGGAAATTTTAGAACTCGTAATCTTATAAAAGTGGATGTTGCTAACTAAAAATTAATTAAATAAATAAATAGAAGGAAAAAAAAGATTTTTTGATACTTTATGGAAAGCTGGCAGAAAACCTGTGCCAGAAAAATATTAGGGAAGAGGAAGGTTCCCTCAATTATACCTGCCATAATGCACCTTTATTAAGCCTTCAGGTAGGTTAAAACCAGCAGGACATATTTTACATTTTCTAAAGTCTGAGCCTTCTTTGGCCTGTGCACAGTTATGCAAATATCATATTTAAAAAAGTATAATTAAGCATAGATGTTTGATAATATTTAGTTAATTTAGATGAAAAGGTCAAATGAGTTGATATCAACATGATTCTGATATGAATAAAAGCTTGAAAATGGTGGGTAGGGGAAAAAAATTGACAAACACTAGAGACTGTTTTTTGGCTTAAAAATTGGGAAATGTGTGTATTATTCCACTGCCTTGTCTCTAAATGGCTTAACCTAAAAAGTGCAGAAAAAGGAAGTTGGATTGTCTGATGCTACTTGGAAACAGAGTAAAATAGGTTCAATCACCTGGCCTGGGTACAAACAGCAACATCTGTAAGATTGTAACATCAGGTGCATTACATTCTTTCATTCTTTTACCTGTTCCTCTAATTACCACATTATAAAAATACATTTTTAGCTTGGTTCCCTCTGATACTGCTGGCAGATGATAGAATAAACAGAGCAAAGGAAAAGCAGCTTTAGAAAGAAATGGAATGAACAAATTACAAAAATAAAATAAAAGTGGTCATTAGAGAAGGGAAATATAGCAGCAAGGAACTTGCTACCTGGATCCATATATCTTCCCCTTCTACTCCATATGTGACTTCTGATGATTAATAAGACAGTAAGTAAATTGTATAAGGTGGAGTGCATGGCTGACTGTACAGTCTTTCACTTTCTTTCTTCCAGGCCACTCCTTCACTGGAAGATTTCTTTTCTTTTCTTCTCTTTTTTTTTTTTTTTGCAGCCAAAGACAAGGTTTATTAGAACATCCATCACATTGGGCAGACTCTTAAGAAGTCTGAACATGTGTAAGCAGTGGCTGGATTATAAGAGTATGAGCAGTGGCTAGATTTTAAGAATCTGAGCAGTGGCTAGATTTTAGGAATCTGAGCAGTGGCTAGATTTTAGGAATCTGAGCAGTGGTTAGATTTTAAGAATCTAAGCATCTTAATGGAGACAAGATGGACCTTATATACAGAAAGACTATGGGAGAGATCTAGGAGTGGCCAAGTAGTCTATGAGGTAATAGAATTCCAGGCACCTAGACCACATGGCCAAAGGAGAATGGAGCCTAGCTAGGATTAAGGGTGGAAATGGCCAGGGGCAATACATAGGAAAGTAAGACAATGGAGGGGAAATTGGGTGTAGCCACAATGAAAGGCCAGTTGATGGGATTACAGCCTCAGGTGAATACCAGAGATTTGGCCATGTGGGAAAGTCCAGGGTTTTTCCATTCCGGGGCCCAGATCCCAACCCCATCATTCCCCCCCCCTAAAACAAATGGGACCCAAATTCTTTTGGAGTAAGGGGTGAAGATCTCAGCTTCTGAAACTGCTTCCTGCTGGCAAGGGACATAGAGCTGTCCCTGCCTCGAGGGGGTCCCAAAAAGGAGGTTGACTGGAACCAAGCACAGGCCACATCCAGGGAACGATGGGGGGATATTGGCTGGTACATGCTGTTTCCTACCAACTGTAGGTGAGTGGCCCACAGTCTGGAAAATACAAATCTGACAAAAAAGACTGCAGGGCTCAGATATAACACAGGGACTAAATTTAGGGCCCAAATGAGAGAACAAAACATCCTTAGCTCTATTAGGATTCAGATAATTCAGTTTTCCAACCAAATCCACCACATAGCCAGACTCAGGAATAGCCAAGTAAGTAACATTCCCTTTCAAAGGAACATACTGGGGAAACTGAGCCAGGAGAATCCCATCTTAGACTGAGGGTAAAATTGTCCTCTCAGCTTTTCCCAATGCTGACTTCCCACCAGTATCACCTTCTCTGAGTAGCTTGTGGCATTTCTCTCAGATGGTGGATTATTGATTATTGATGGATTATGACCCATCAGACAACTCAAAATAAAATCCTATGAACTTTTACATCAAACAGCAAGTTTTACTAATCACCGCTTAGGAAAAACTTTTCCAAGATTTACATCTCAAACTTAAACTTATCCTAATGTGAAAAGCCAATCATTACTCATTTAACCCAAACAAGCTTTTTGGCTAGTTTACACATTAAAACAATAACCAACAATAGCTAAATTATTTTAGTGGTAACCAAATTATGAAAAGTTGCTTGACATACCTGATACAGAAAGTTCACCAATTTGAAATTTGAAACAAACCCATTACCCAATCAGGTGACTTCAGTTTTGTTAAATGCACTTCCAAATTACTTTACACAGAGAATCAACATCTTATCATTAACAGTTAAAACTACAAATTTAAAAGAGCTTGCTTACCCAAGTTCGAAGGATACCTTCTTTACCTTGAGCAGGATGTGCTGAACCTGGGTGATGTTTCCAGGCAAAGGCTGCCCCAGGGCCCAAGGCCATTGCTTGTGGGGCCCATGCTGTAGTTGCTGCCCCTCCCCCCTCCTTCCTTTCCCAGGTTAGGGAGGGCGAAATCAAAGGTGTTTCAAAACTCCCTAATGATCGATCACAAAACCTCCAGATTATGTCAAGATATTTTTAGCTGTTCTAACTTTCCCTATAACCTCCATAAAGGAGGATTCAGAGATTCCTCTATGCTGTAGAAGTTGTACCCAGGTCCATGGCCTTGAACCTACTCAGTGGACCGAGAGCCTAAGAGCATCAGGCCAAGTGAGAGACAGCCTCATAATTGTCTGCCCAAAAAGCACCTCCAAGCCTTGATGCTTGGAGAGCAAACTTAACTGCAGAGCAAGAAAGGAGGGGAGGGGGGAGACTTACATACCTTCCAGTCTTGGATATAGAAGAACTTGGGGTTAGGCAGTTTCCCCATATGGGCCACGAAAACGATGTGGCTTAGGAGTTCAGGGGTGCTGGGACCCCAAAATCACAACATGTGGGTCCTGCCCAAAAGAATTCAACCCAAGCCTTCTTGCAGCCAAAAACAAGGTTTATTAGAGCACGCATCATATTGGGCAGACTCTTAAGGAGTCTGAACATGGGTAAATAGTGGCTAGATTATAAGAATCTGAACAGTGGCTAGATTTTAGGAATCTGAGAAATGGCTAGATTTTAAGAATCTAAGCCTGGAAGATTTCTTGATCATCAAAACAAAAGACTGAAGGAAAAAAAGTTGGTCATGTGCAAATTGTAGACTTCGCAGATTATCATTATGTGCTAGGAGCTACTCACTTCATCTCCAAAGGGAGACATCAGTTACGTGGGGTGGTGGTGGTGGCAGTGGTACAAAATTACAAGTCAACTGAGCAAATAATTTGTAACTTTCAAGATTTTTCCAGCTGATCTTGTTTTTCCCATCAATAATTGAATTTAGTGCAATTTTCCCCCTACAAAATAACATACATTTTAAAAACATTTTTCTTATTAGCTGAAAAAAATTTCTGAAAGTAATATAATTGTCTGCTCACCTTAAGAAATGTTTACTCATCCCAAGAAACACTTAACTTAAGGATATTTTATTCTGGATTCTATTCTTTAAATCTATTGGCATTACCTGTTGGGAAAGTTTCCATACAAAAAATTTAGAGTAACACTTTCAGAAAATTCATTTGCAATCAATCAAACAAACATATTCACTTAAGGCAAAGTTTTCATTCCTAATTGGGATATGACTTTTGGTCATTATTTTTTTTCTTTTTTAGTCTGATAAGATTCATATTCATTTAGTCCCTCCAATCAAAACTATCTAAATTACACCTGGTAAGAACATTGTGACTTTTGTTTGTTTACTATATGAGCAATATTGATAGTTATTTGAAATATCTACCTTGTTTTTTGTTTATAAACTAGGAGTTTAGGAAACAGGTATAAAAAGACAAATAATTATCCAGATAATTGAACAAACAAAAATCAGAAAGTAAAAGTAATGAACAACTATAAGGTATCATGTACATCTTTAGATTATTGCTGGATTCTTCACTGCAGAGGATAGATTGCTCTGCTAACTCTCATACATGTCATGCCACCTCTTGCCTTTTAATAGATAGTATTCCATTCAATTCAATTGAATATTCATTAAGCACATACTATGTACCAAGCACTGGGCTGAGCACTAGAGATATTAATGAAAAAAAGAGAGAGTCCCTGCTCTCAAAATGTTCACAATCTAACCGGGGAAGTCAACACACAAGAGCATGCTCAAATGTGAAGATGAAAAAAGGAGCCATGGGTTACTCAGAATGCAGGTATGTTGTTTTACGGAGTGAAAACCAAGCAGAGTCGCTGTTTGAGAATGGAGTTGTCTGTAAGGTTGTGAGCCTTCTTTAAAGGAAGACCTTATCCCATGTCTGACATCCATTCATTCTTCTCAAGCTATATCTTTTGGAATCTCTAACTCCCTTTAAAACACAGATCAGCTATCATTTTTTATCTATAAGATATTTCATGAGACTACTTAATGTTTAACCCTTCTTGCCTACTGAAATTAATTTCTTAAGTTTTATAAGTACTTGTGTTTTCTTAGCAATATATATGTTATATTCATCCAATTGATTAACAGATAGCAAGTTCTTTGTGATTAGGGATTATTTTCACTTTGGTTTTATATTCTGGTACCTAATACAGTGCCTAATGCATCCTAGATCTATGACAGGTTCCTCTTTAATTAAATGGATTATTACCAAGCTATGTTAATTATATTAGACAATTAAGGAAAATATTTTAAAAAAAACTTTTCTTTCAGGCTGTCAGTTGACTGTTCAGAAAAAGTTGTTGTTAAAAATATATAGCAGAATAATTTGATATACACTTAACTACAGAGAGTGACATAGAAATCATCAAATATCCAGGGAATTTACTTAATCAACACACTCAAGTAATTTTGACAATTAATGATCAAGGAATGTCTTTTTTCTTTCATAGTAGAAAATTTATCCTTGAAATTCCAGGGTATCTGTGTAAATTATCTACCTATCTTTGACTACAGGGTCTACTAATTACCAAATATATTATGAGTATGTTGAAACAGTAAGCAGCAAAGGTTGATAGAAAACAATTATTTGAGTACAAGAATCCCAGACTGGCAAAGATAAATATTTGAAGTTACTCATCCCTTAATTGGCTATGCTGGTAGTTTGAATCTGGTAAAGCTATAAAGTAAATACCTTCTGTTTAGCACCAAAAAGCTAACCTCCCACTGTTCACATTTATACCTCATCTAAGAACAGGTGGAAGCGATCTGTATGCCAAGAAATCTCTCAGCTTGAAACCTGCAGCTTGAGAATCTGAACTGAAGAGAGATTTCTTGACTTGTAAACAGCTTTATTTTGCATATATTTTAGGTTGAAGTTGGCATTTCATCATATAGGTATAACATATCACATTAACCTATGCAGCATACAATAAAAGAAAGGCTGACTCCAAGAACTAACTCTTCCAAAAGCTAAAATGATCTAGTATTTCCATGGCCAGATTGAAGTGTTCTGCTTTGTTCCAAACCAATACCTATTTTTCTTTCACCATAAAGAAAAAGCACAGTATTGAAAGCAAATTGGGTCTGCCATGGACTGTGCAAGTCACTATAGTTGTGAAAGGAACTAGACAGAATTTATTTTAATGCAGTTTCAAATGTATTTTATTCCTAAACATGAAGGTCAAGTTATAACAAGAATCTAGACCACCGTCAAATACCACCCTTAGTTTATTCTTCAACTTCCATAGAAATATCATTATTGATTGAAATTTTACACTTACCAAGTAAGTGGTTTCAAACTTTAAAGTATAACCTAGCATCAAGGCACAGATATAAGAGAGGAGTTGCCAGGAAAGTGCTGTCTCTATAGCATGCAAAATCAGGGCCTTTGCCTTTTAAAATGCATGTGACAATATTGTGAGGTTAGCTCTAGTCTTTGACAACTCACACATTATTCAACCAGATAGTGTTTCTAAGAGAAAGGGATAATGTTAGTTGACAACATAGAAACAAAATACTAAAGATGTCCATGTGTATAAAATTATATCATTTGATAGTTTTGCAAATAAGTAAGTTGTCCCTGTCTCTCCCATACACACACTCATAAGTTGTATTCTACTTTTTCTGAAATTTCTGATCCTCTTTTTCCATCCCAAGTTTGTCCTTTCTATTCACATGAACCATGTTTTATTTGGACCAAAATCCTGTGGAGGGCCCATTCTATGAGTTGCTCCATCTTATACCACTCATAAGAATGATCCTCATTTGCAGAAAAATAGAGGAAAGAATGAGTCTTTGGTATTTAGATCTATAGAAAATTATTGGAAACTTTCTTTTTCTTCCAGAAAACAAATTTTCTAGGGGCAGCTAGGTGGTGCAGTGGATAGAGTACTGGCCCTGAAGTCAAGAGAACCTGAGTTCAAATCTGGCCTCAGACAAACACTTGACATTTACTAGCTGTGTGACCCTGGTCAAATCACTTAACCCCAATTGCCACCCCCCAAAAATTCTACTTTTCACTGAAAAGCATATATCTATATTAGGTTTAGGGAATTTTAAGAAAATGTTAGTAAAATTTCATTTAAGAAACAAGGCTCACACTTAATTCACCTATTTTCTTTAATGATAATATATAAATCCATGTGGTGGTTGTAGCCACTTGTAGGTAAAGAGCAAGATTCATCTCTCCCCACCCCCCTCTGACAAGAGGCATTGTCATCCCTCTTCCCTTCTTTGGCCTGAATAGAATAAATGAAGCTGCATCACAACTGTAACCAAGGTTCCAGATTGAATATCGGCAATAGTTTACTTATGATTGGTTCACAAAAATAAGGGGCATTGACATTCTAAACTATCTAGTGAAAAGGAGCTGCATCTTTTTACAAATGTACTAGTCCCCAATGGGTCAGATATGGAGATTGATAACATTCCTTTGGAATCATGCAATTCAGTCATCAATCATTTTGGCAGCTATCTAAGTATACATGTCCCTTCTCTTCTTTGGGGGAAGGGACCTAGTCCAAACAGCCTATATCCAAGTATTATCAAAGAATAGGTGAAAGATGTCTAAGCCAGTTGTTTTTTGTTACTGTTATTTCTTTTTTGTCTTTCACCCAACAGAGAAAATTAAAAGGCATAATTTATTAGCAAAACTCTTGAAACTTAATCAGTGGTATATGAGCATATGCATGCCCTTTAACTCAGCAATACCACTACTAGTTCTGTATAATAAAGTACCTTTGAACGTGAAAGTAGTACCCTCTCATTCCTATCCTTGGTCCAACCTACTTCCCTGTAGGGTAAGATAGATTTCTATATTTAACTAGTTGTGTATATTATTCCCTCTTTGAGCTAACACTGATGAGAGTAAAGTTGAAGTTATGTTTATCGCTTACTCTTCCATCTTCACACACACACACACACATACACACACACACTAGTTCTTTTGTGCCTCTTCATATGAAATAGTTTACCCTATTCTACCTCTCCCTTCCTTCTGCACCCATTGTACTCCTCTTTCTTATCCCTTCATTATTTTTATGTCATTACCTCAAATTCACCTTATACCTGTATCCTCTGTCTATGTATATTTCTTTTAGCTGTACTACTAGTGATACAATTTTTAAGAATTGCAAGTACCACCATCCCATTTAGAGATGTAAATAGTTTAGTTCTGTTGAATCCCTTATGTTTTATTTTCCCTTTTTACCTGTTTGTGCTTTTCTTGGGTCTTGATATTGGAAGTCAAATTTTTGGTTTAGTTCTTGGTATTCTTTTTTATGAAAGCTTGAAATTCGTCTATTTCATTGAATGAACAGTATTATGCTTAATTTTGCTGGATAAGTGATTATTGGTTGTAGTCCCAGCTTCTTTGCATTCCAGAATAACATTCTGATGACCTCTAAGGCAGAAAAGAGTGCTAATAGTCCAGAGCACAGGCTAGGAAAGGAGTAAACACCTTGCCTTTGATCATAGCATCTTGGAAGAACTGAAAATTTACAGGTCCCTACAAATATCTCTGAAAACAGCTGTACAAAACCCCTGAAGTTTGGGAAAGTACATTCTCCACACTGGAAACAGACACTTACTTTAACAAAGAGTCTATAACTCAAGTAATTGGCTGAGATCATGAGCAAGCAGCATAAAAAGAGTCAGAATATTATCTTACTTTGATGACAAAGATCAAAACATACAACCAAAAGAAGACAATGAATCCAAAGCTCCTACATCCAAAGTCTCCAAGAAAAATATGAATTGGTCTCAGGCCATGGAGAAGCTCAAAAAGAATTTTGAGAAGCAAGTAAGAGAAGTAGAGGAAAAACTGAGAGTGATGCTAAAGGAGACCCAAAAAAATACTGAAAAAATAACACCTTAAAAAATAGCCTAACTCAAATGGCAAAAGAGGTCCAAAAAGCCAATGAGGAGAAGAATGCCCTAAAAAGTAAAATTGGCCAAATGGAAAAGGAAGTCCAAAAGTTTACTGAAGAAAATACTTCCTTGGGGCAGCTAGGTGGCACAGTGGATAGAACACTGGCCCTGGATTCAGGAGAACCTGAGTTCAAATACATCCTCAGACACATAACACTTACTAGTTGTATGACCCTGGGCAAGTTACTTAACCCCATTGCCTAGCCAAAAAGAAAAAAAAATACTTCCTTAAAAATTAGAATGGAGAAATTGGAAACTAGGGACAATTTGAGAAATCAAAGCACTGTAACACTAATCCAAAGGAATGAAAAAACAGAAGAGAATGTGAAATGTCTCATTGGAAAAACAACTGACCTGGAAAATAAGTCCAGGAGAGAGAACTTAAAAATTATTGGACTATCTGAAAGCCATGATCAAAAAAAGAAGGTAGACATCATCTTTCAAGAAATTATCAAGGGAAACTGCCCTGATATTTTAGAATCAGAGGGCAAAATAGAAATCAAAAGAATCCACTGCTCACCTCCTGAAAGAGATCCCCAAAGGAAAACTCCTAGGAATGTTGTAGCCAAATTCGAGAATTCCCAGGTCAAGGAGAAGATATTGCAAGCAGCCAGAAAGAAACAATTCAAGTACTGTGGAAACATAATCAGGATAACACAAGATTTAGCAGCTTCTACATTAAGGGTCTGGAGGGCATGGAGTATGATATTCTGGAGGGAAAAGCAGTTAGGACTGTAACCAAGAACCCAGGAAAACTGAGTATAATCCTTCAGGGTAAAAAATGGTTATTCAGTGAAATAGGGGCCTTTCAAATATTCCTGTGGAAAAGATCAGAGCTGAATATAAAATTTGACCTTGAAATACAAGACTCAAGTAAAACATGGAAGAGTAAACAGGAAAGAGAAATCATAAGAGACTTATTAAGGTTGAACTGTTTACATTCCTGCATGGAAAGATGATATTTGTAACCTCATGGGTTACATGGGTTACAAACCTTTGTCAGTATTAGGGTAGTCGGAGGGAAAAAGGTTATATGTATAGATACATAGATAGAGGGCACAGGGTGAGTTGAAGATGAAGGGGTGATATCTGGAAAATAAAATTAAGGGATGAAAGAGGATTATACTGGAAGGAGAAAGGGAGAAGTAGAATGAGGTAAAATATCTCACATGAAACAGATAAGAAAAGGCTTTTACATTGGAGGGGAAATGGGGGAAGGTGAGATGGAATGAGTGAATCTTATTCTCATAAGATTTGGCTTAAGGAGGAAATAACATACAGAATGGGGTATGGAAATATATCTTACCCTACAGGAAAATAAAGGGGGAAGGGGACAAGAGAACAAGGGGTTGATAGAGGAGGGGGCAGATTGGGGGAGTAATCAAAAGCAAACACTTCTGAGGAGGGACAGGGTCAAAAGAGAGAATAGAGCAAATGGGGGTTAGAATAGGATGAAGGGAAATATACTTAGTTTTTCACAACAGGCCTACTATGGAAGTGTTTTGCATGACTACACATCTATATCCTGTACTGAGATACTTGCCTTTTCAATGAGGGTGGGTGGGGAGGTAGGAAGGGAGAAAATTTGTAACCCAAAGTTTTAAAAACACATGTTAAAAAATAAATAAAATAAATCATAAAAAAGCTTGAGATTAATGTAGGTATATATTGTGGCCCACGCAAAGCCTGTCTGATGCTGTTGGACCTCTCTTTCATCTTGGCTCCACAAGAGCACCTCCATGACACTTCACTGGATGACTGTGATCACAGCATTTCCAGTCATTTCAATATTCTACTAACAGAGGACTTCCAGGAGCCAAGATGGTAGAGAAAGCAGTAAATGACTAACTCTCCAATATTCACCTCCAAATAACCATAAAGTAGTACCCCAAAACATATCTTGGAACAGCAGAAACAGCTAAAAGATGAAGTAAACAATCTTTTAATCCAAGAAACTTGGAAGATTGGCAAGAAAGGTCTGTCTCACTTCGGATAAAAAGAGAGCACTTTGTAGGACGGGAAGTATTGCAACAAGCCAGTAGCAAGCCCCACCTCAGCAAATCAGTGGGAGATCGTGAGCCTCAGTGTGGTGCAGCATGCAAACAACAGGAAGCTTCGCCCCCCACATGCCTTAATGTAGCCAGGGAAACAGCAGACTCAACCTCCCAGAATCACCACGTACTTCAGTGTAGCCCTGGGAAAACAGGAAGCCTCCAGCATGAAAAGAAAGTAGGCCAGATCTCCATGTCCTTCAATATAGCCACAGGCAAACAAGTACCCACCTGAAGCCAGACTCAAACTTGCTTCAGCACACCCCTGAGAAAACAGGCATCATCCAAGTGCCAGACCTCAACATGCTTCAATGTGGCTCTGGGGAAACATAAAAACTCACCAACAGGCCTCAGCATGTGCCAGACACCACCACTAGGACCTCAAGTGAGTACCAAGTAAGCTGCTAGACCATGAAAGTATCCTCCAATGCCCACCAACCCCCACTGCACTCCCTTAGGACAGTACCAGACACAAAGGTCACCCACAGGCCTCAGAGCAACATCAATAAAGCAGCAGGTAAATAGCCAGGAACTGCAGCCCCTGGCAGAAGAAGCCTGAGACAGTGTCCCATCCACCCTGGGAGCAGAGATGAAATATAAAAGAAAGGAAAAAGGCCTAAAAAAGATGAGCAAAAACCAACAAAAAAAGAGAATCTGACCATAGAATGTTGTTGTGGTGATAGAGAAGACCAATACACAAATTCAGAAGAGGACAAAAATGTCAAAACACCTATGGGCAACCCCCAAAATGGAAAGTGGTCTCAAGCCCAGAAAGAACTCATAGAAGAGCTCAAAAAAGAGCTTAAAATTATGAGAGGAGGAAGAAAAAAAGAGAAAAGATATGAGAGTGATGCAAGAAAATTATGAAAAAAAAGTCAACAACTTGGAAAACTGCTTAAAAAGTAGAAATAGCCAAATGTAAAATGAAATATAAAAATCCACTGAAGAAAACAACTCCATAAAGAGTACAATTGGCCAAATGGAAAAGAAAGTACAAAAATTAATTGAAGAAAACAACACCTTAAAAGTAAGAATTGGGCAAATAGAAACTAATGTCTCTGAGACATCAAGAATCAGTCAAACAAATTCAAAAGAATGGAAAAATGGAAGAAAATGTAAAATACCTCACAGGAAAAACAACTGACCTGGAACATTGATCCATGAAAGACAATATTAGGATCATTGGACTACCTGAAAGCCATAATCAAAAGGAGGACCTGGACAGCATCTTTAAAGAAAAAAAATATCAAGGGAAACTGGACTGATGTCCTGGAACCAGAAGGCAAAATAGTCAATGAAAGAATCCACTGATCGCTCAGGAAAGAAATCCCAAAATAAAAAATAATACTCCATGAAACATTATAGACAAATTTCATTACTATCAGTTTAAGGGTAAAAAATAGGACAAGTGGCCAGAAAGAAACAATTCAAATATCAGAGAGTCACAATCAGGATTACACAGGACTTGGCAGGTGCAATATTAAAGGAGTAGAGATCATCAAAATGTTATTCTGGAATGCAAAGAAGCTGGGACTATAACCAATAATCACTTATCCAGCAAAATTAAGCATAATACTGTTCATTCCATGAAATAGAAGGATTTCAAGCTTTCATAAAAAAGAATACCAAGAACTAAACCAAAAATTTGACTTCTAATATCAAGACCCAAGAGAAGCACAAACAGGTAAAAAGGGAAAATAAAACATAAGGGATTCAACAGAACTAAACTATTTACATCTCTAAATGGGATGGTGGTACTTGCAATTTTTAAAAATTGTATCACTAATAGTACAGCTGAAAGGAATATACATAGACAGAGGATACAGGTATAAGGTGAATTTGAGGTAATGACATAAAAATAATGAAGGGATAAGAAAGAGGAGTACAATGGGTGCAGAAGGAAGGGAGAGGTAGAATAGGGTAAACTATTTCACATGAAGAGGCACAAAAGAACTAGCGTGTGTATGTGTGTGTGTGTGTGTGTGTGTGTGTGTGAAGATGGAAGGGTAAGTGATAAACATAACTTCAACTTTACTCTCATCTGTGTTGGCTCAAAGAGGGAATAATATACACAATTAGTTAAATATAGAAATCTATCTTACCCTACAGGGAAGTAGGAGTCAAGAAGATCAAGTGAAAGCAAGGGGGACTGACTGAACAGAGCGACAGATCAGAGGAGGTAGAAGACAGAAGAAAAACACTGGTGAGGAGGGAAAGGATGAAAGGAGAAAGAGGACAGACAGTAGGAAGAATAGAATGGAGGGAAATAAACAGGTAGTAATCATAACTGTAATATGAATGAGTTGAGCTCTTACATAAAATGAAAGTAGATTGTAGAGTGGATCAAAAACAAAACAGAATCCTACACTATGTGGTGTACAAGAAACACACTTGAAGCAGAGAGGCACACAAAGAGTAAAACTAATGGGCTGGAACACAATCTTTTATGCTTCAACCAAAGTAAGAAAACCAAGGTAGCAATCCTAATATCAGAAAAAGTAAAATCAAAAATAGGCCTAATTTAAAGAGATAAGGAAGTAAACTACATTTTGCTAAAAGGTATCATAGACAACGAAGAAATATAAATACTAAACATATATGTACCAAGTGGTATAGTATCCAGATTCTTAAAGGAGAAGTTAAGTAAGTTACAGGAAGAAATAGATAGAAAACTAGAGGAGTGGGATACCTCAACTATTCCCTCTCGGAATTACAACCAAAAAAGAAGGAGAGAGAGAAATTAAGGAGGTAAATAGATATTAGAAATGTTAGATTTGACAGACTTTTGACATGATTTAGACATAAAGGGTGACACCATAAGCAAATAGAAGAGCAAGGAATGGGGTACCAGTCAGATCTATGGCTAAGGGAAGAATTCATAGACATAGAGCACTACAAAATGTAAAATTGATCATTTTGATTATATTAAATTAAAAAAGCTTTTGTAAAAAGCCAATGCAACCAAGATGAGAAGGACAGTAGAAAGATGGGAAACAATCTTCATGGCAAGTGTCCCTGATAAAGGCCTTATTTCTCAAATATATAGAGAACTTAGTCGAATTAACAAGAATAAGAGCCAATCCTCCAATTGGTAAATGGTCAAAATACATGAATGGGCAGTTTTCAGATGAAGAAATCAAAGCTATGTATGGACATATGATGAAGAGCTGTAAATCACTTTTCATTAGAGAAATGCAAATTAAAACAACCTTGAGTTACCAATTCACACCTATCAGATTGGCTAATAGGAAAGAAAAGGAAAATGATAAATTCTGTAAAAGATGTGGGAAAATTGGGACACTAATGCACTCTTGGTGGACTTGTGAACTGATCCAACCATTCTGGAGAGCAATTTAGAACTATGCCCAAAGGGCTATAAAACTGTGCATATCCTTTGATCCAGCAATACCACTACTACATCTGTATCCCAAAGAGATCATAAAAAATGGGAATGTACATGTACAAAAATATTTATAGCAGCTCTTTGTGTGGTGGCCAATAATTGGAAATTGAGGGGATGCCTATCAATTGGGGAATCACTGAACAAGTAGTGGTATATGAATGTAATGGAATACTATTGTGTGATAAGAAATGATTCACTGGCAGATTCCAGAAAAACCTGGAAAGTGTTATATGAACTGATGCAAAGTGAAATGAACAGAATCAGGAAAACACTGTATACAGTATAGTCACATCTTATGCTGAGAATATGTTTCATGATGATAAAGGCTAGGAAAAAAAAGGTCTCAAATGTACCAAAACATTTATAACAACACTTTTTTCATAGTTTCAAAATAATGGAAGCTAAATAGATGCCCAATGATTGGAGAAACTTATGCTGCATGGGTATAAAGTGATATTGTTTCAAAAGAAATGAGAAATATGAAGAATGTAGAAAAGTATTGGTTCATTGGATGAACTGATAAAAAGTGAAGTGTAACCAAGAAATTAATATAAAAATGACAACAACAGCATATCAGTTGTAGTTGAAATAGGTAAGCTTGATTTCAAAGAGATTATTAAAATTCACCCTTCTCCCTACTCAGCAACAATGATGGGTGAGAGTGGAGTCTATGCAAGAGGAGCACTGCATACATTCTCAGATTCAATTGGTTTGTAGATGACTTTTACTGAAATGCTTCCCTCCACTTTCTTCTTTTATTCTTTCTTATAAGAGATGGCTATCTTAGTTAAGATAGAGGAGAAATATATTTCAAATTTAAGATAACAGAAAAATCAATAAAATTAATTTTAAAATAAAAATGACTGATTTATTATAGTCCACTCAATTATCCACCCAAGAATAATTTGTGTTATTTGTTGTCCATGATAGTTGTATGCATTTTTAATTTTTTCATGCTATACAGAATTTTGGGAGGTTACCTTCCACCTGATGTCATTTAGAAAATTTAGAAATAAATATTTAGCTTTTATGGTTAGCATAATTAGGAAAGTAATTATCTGCAGAAAGTTGCAATGCTTGTCAAACCAAATATGAATGGTTTATGTTATTCTTAGCATGCATATTATCTATAACTCAGTTCCTCTCCATTAGTACAGAAAACTGAGAGTTGAATTATAAGTTGTCGTAAACTTTGAAATGTGATTGTAACTTTTTTTTTCAATTCTCAACACTGTCTGAGTGGATTGGATAATCTCGTCCACTAACCGTTGTTTCACTAATTTCTAAAAGCTCTCCCATCCAAAAAAAAAAAAAAAACTAATTTCAAACGTCTTTTACATATCAAGAGAATAATAGAAAAAAAACATCACATACCTTGTGTAAGATGAACTCTAGAGATTATATCCAAATGGACTAATTTGATCTTATTCATATATTCAAAGAAATCATTAATGTAGATGATCCCTCAAATGATGAAAATTGTAACTTATCCATGCCAAGTCATCCTGTCAGACACACACACACACATCACACACACACAAATTTCTACAAGTTCACCATAAAGAGCCCATTCCACATACTGAGAGCCTTCCTATAATTCTCCTGACATTAGAAAGAATGTAGTGGAACACATATAGCCTGTCCTTTTATCTCTAACTCTTAAAATGTGACTAGGATATTGCCTTTTTTTGATAATACCCTTTTTAAGTGACAACGTTATAGCAGTACTTTTTCCTAGTACTCTTTCCACTACTGCATATTGTTCATCCAACCCTTGCTGGATACAAATCTGTATAAATACCTATATCTATATCCATATTTCTATCTATCTATCTATCATCTATATCCTATACATAAGAATTTATTAGATACCAATAATATGTAAGGCCCTATTATAGATACTCTATTAGCAGTTTGGAAATCCAGGAGAGGTCTAATGTAGGAGGTGGAATTTGAGTTGAGCTTTGAAGGAAACTAGGGATATTAAGAAGGGAGGAGAAAGTATATTTCAGACATGAGGGACATTGTGTTCAAAGTCATGGAGATGAATATTGTAAAAACATGGGTGAGATATAATAAAATTTGGGAAAACGTTTTGTTTCTTTGTTTTAATTGGACTTGTGGTTTCATTGGTTTAGGGAACTTCTTACAAGGACCTTTCTCTATCAATGTAGATTGGCACCTTCTTGGCACATTGTATGGGTTTGACAATCAACTGTCAATAGCCCCATGCACCATGCTCTTCTCTCCTCAACATTCCTCTATGATTTGAACTCTTCCCTTATTAGAATGTAAAAGGGCAAGGACTATATTTACTTTTATATTTTCATCCCAGGCACTTAACAGTGTTTGGTACATAGCACATAATTTTTTTCATTTATTTATTCATCTTTTCACATATTTATCCATTATTTAACCATAGTCTTAGAAAGCTGCTTGGAGAATGGAGTAATAATTGATTTGCTGAAGGCCATACAACCAATGTGTGTCAGAGTCAGGACTTAAACCCAGCTCTTCTTGCCTCCAACAGCAGTGCACTGTGCATTTACAACCATATTTCTGGGAGAGGAAAGGTGGAAAGGAATACAGTATTTGACTTGTTAAGCATTTGTCTCTTCAATTCTGATCTTTGGTTGTGTTATCTATTCAATATGACAACATAGTCTTGCTTCCTACTTCACTGGATTATTTGTAAGCAAAATACTTTGTATAAAAGTTAACTACAGAATCACAAAATAATAATCCTTCCTTTAAAACCAAATATGAAAGATTAGATTTCTATTAAAGATCCTATTTTAGTAGGAAATTATATTTAGCTGCTAGGTAAATATCTTAGTGGTTCCCAGAGACTAATTATTAAAAAGAAATCAAAAGAAACATGTTTCTCAGCTTATAACATTTATTTTTGCTGTTTCAAACATAAATTAAATGACAATCAACTGATATGAGTAATTATTGAGGGAAAAAAAGCTTGCCATTTTTACATTTTATATTGGTGAATGAATAGGTGATAAAAATATACGTATCCAAATTGTGTGTTCAGCTAATAGAAGTCACTCATGTTTCTTGTTTTTGCTGTTAATGACCAAAAACCTAACTTCAAAAGTTAGAAGTTAAACAGAGTACTGACTTCTTCTTGTAAGTACTGTTTGGTATGCTCTTTTCACCAATATTCAAAATATTAGTAATAGTGATATTTCAAACTCTTTTAATGATAGCATATATTCCAATTGAAATTCTGCAATATTGTGTCCATTTCCTCAGCTTTCAAGTAATCTGGTATGATTTGGCATATGCATGGAACATACCTTGTTAGATAAAAGCCATTAATGCAGGATTTTGTTCTGCTGTATCATTTTTTTTTTTTTGCTTTATAGTCAATAAATTGTAGGTACAATGTAGTCATGTGTTCTGAATATCTTTCCACCAATTCTGTGATGGTCATGATATAAAATACTATAAAGTATCATATATCAAGGCAGTTATGTGGCACAATGGAGAGGAGTCAAAAAGACTCCTCCTTCTGAGCTCAAATCTGGCCTCAGACATTTACTAGCTGTGTAATCCTGGGTAAGCCACTTAACCCTATTTACCTCAGTTTATTTATCTGTAAAATATGCTGGAGAAGGAAGTGGCCAACCACCCTCTTATCTTTGCCAAGAAAACTCCATTTAGGGTCATGAAGAGTGAGAAATAAATGAAAAACAACTAAATGACAATAACATCATATGTTGAAGTTAGACTATTCCCTATTATCCTTACACATGACTTTTTTACATAGTAGGTTCTTAATACATGTCAATTTTAATTTAATTTAAGGTATATAGTAGATTTAAATATTAATAGAAGTGAGGTTGGGCACTTTATTCCTTAAATATCTTTAAGTAAACAGAACCATGAGGTATTTAATGATTTTATTTTTGTTGTTTTTCAGTTGCTTTCAGTTGTGGCTGACTCTTTGTGACCCCATTTGAGTTTTCTTGCCAAAGATACTGACATGATTTTCCATTTTCTTGTCCAGCTCATTTTACAGAAGAGGAAACTGAAACAAACAGGGTTAAGTGACTCATCTAGGGTCACCCAGCTAGTAAGGCTGGATTTGAACTCATGAAAATAAGTCTTCCTGACTTCAGATCAGACATCTATCTACAGTGCCAACTAGCTGCTAATGAATTCTATTACTGTCTGAGAAAGAATAAATTCACATCCACTATCAATACTGGGAAGATGAGGCACAATGAGAAACAGACAGAAGGCAGTGTATGTCAGGTAAGTAAGATACCCACCACCTTGACCACTGTCTCCTTTCCAATATCCAAGGACATAGCTCAGGACCCTAAAACAAAGAGCTCTAAGAATGAGTGAGCCATTCACTCTAGATCATTGAAGCTTTCTCTTGCCCCTACTCTGAAGTCATCATAACCACAGCACTGGCAAGATAACCTAGCCAAAACAGCAAAAAACCCTTAGGGAGAGAAATGGGCAGCATGGGCCAGGTAAGTAAAATCACCACATACAACCTCTTGAACACAACTTCTTCTAAGACTTCAATGGAACAGTACAGGAGCCTGAATACAAAAGGCTTGGAAAAGTAGGGCCCTCCAAGACCACAATTTATATTTCCAGGCTGTCTTCACAGATCTCAACAAGGGGAGAAATCACTGTTGCAAAAAAGACCCACCTTTTTCACCACCACCAGGACCCAATATTGAATAACTGGCACCTATTGAGCAGATAAGGTCAAGAGTTCTGGAAGTGGCAGCTGCCCTTAGAACACCCATCCTATTTTTATCCCAACTCTTTCACCCATTATACTGGGAAGTAATCCTCAAAGAAATGTGGCTTGAGACTGCTTTTGCAAATGCAATAGCCATAGCTTCTGAATACTGAGAAATAAAGTTTTTCTTACCAAAGTACTTTGTACTGTCACATCATTCAGCATTAGATCATGCCATGATTTTATCAGTGGTAACAAAATTAAAGAAGAGATATCATCATCTGCTCTGCCACTGTACCCTAAGGACCATGGGACCTTTCAATTTGATTAAACAGACTTTATAATTTTCCTATTTATATCTCTGCATTTATCATAGTCTTTTGTGCATTATAATTAACAAATACTTTTCATTCATTCATTTATTCATTTAATAGTATGTCATGTAGTCACTCAAGTAAATTCCTTATTTACCACTTCTTTATTTCATTTTTCCTGGAAAAAAACTACCCTTTCATTCTATGATATATTTTTACAAAACTCTGAATCAGGCTTTGGTAATTTCTTAGAAAAAAGTTTGAAGAGTGAATATGCTAAAATGCCCAGCATGAGCAATTTGGGATAAGTAATACCTATACAAGACAATCTAGAAATTACTATAATTTAGGAATGCTTAACTTGTTGTTCAATAAATCTAGAAAAGAACTCAGCCCCTGTTAGTGAGGAAAGTGAGTCTTTGGGTAAAATAGTGTCATATAATCTTAAAATTGGCAGAGATCTCAGAGGGCACTAACACAATAAATTTCCTCTACAATATCTTTAACAACTGGTAAACAAAGCCATATTTGAAGGCTTCCAGTGACAGGAACTTGACCACCTCATAATCGGGCCATTCCATTTTTGGACAGTTCTAATATTTAGGAATCTCTTCCTTGCACTGAGTCAAATATCTTCATCCTTTATAACTTTGACCTCTTGTGCCTACTTCTTTCTGTACCAAACAGAATTGGAATATGTCTTCAATGTGATAACTTTTCAAATAGTTATAGATATTCAGAAGCACTGTAAAGTACAATATATAGAGTATTAATTTTGAATTCCCAAAGACCCAAATTCAAATCCCACTTTTGACAATTAATAACTATTTGGTCATAGGCAATAAAAATACTAAATTTTGCTATCTACCTATAAAATGTGAATAATAAAATCTATAGATACTTATTTCACTAGTGTGCTATATCAAATGAAATTATGTAAGTAAAGAGTTTTAAAACTACAAAAGTACTCTATAGATATGTTTTATCTTGTCTTCTCCAGGATAAACATTCTCTAGTCTTTTAGTTGTTTTGTGACATGGATTCAAATCTCCATCACCATTCTGAGGATAATCTTCTAGATTTCAAACAGTAACAAAAATATAGAGTTAGAAAGGGGCCTTATGGGACATCTTGTACAACATGTGCTTTAACTAGAATCTTCACTACAACTTACCTGACCAATGGTTAACCATCTACTTGAAGACATTTAATGAAGAGGAACATACTGCCTCTCAAAATAGCCCATTTCAACTTTGTAAATCTATAATTGTTAAGTTTTCCTTTATATAAAGTCAAAATCTGCCTCTATAACTTTCACTCTCTGATTTCTACTTGGGACCTAAAGAAAGACAACCTTAATTTCTTATTCACATGCTTCAGCTTTCTATTACCCTTTCCCCTCCAGGTCCATTCTTCTATTGGTGAATTTTTCCCACACCCTCCATTTTGGGGAAGAGTCCAAACCGGCTAGCCTTCTTTCTCAATATACATCAATATTCTTTATTCCACTTCTCCAATTTCTGAGTTCTTCCTGGAGGATATACCTATGTATCCTGCATTTCTTTCAGTTCCCCTTTCATGTGTTGTCTCTTTCAACTATGATACAAGCTCTTAGAAATAAGGGCCTTTTTTATTTGCTTGTGTAGGTATCTCCAGAACTTAGCACAGTACCTGATGTTCTAAATGCTTTAAAATTCTTGTTGATGGACTGACTGGCATGTCAGCAACTTTCAAATACTAGATACAGATGATATTTTTCTTCTAAGTATTCTTTTCTTTATTTTGAACATCCTCAGTTCCATTAATTCTTCATTTTATAGAAGGGTACTTAGTTCAAAATCCTGGTTACCCATTATAAATATAAACCAACTTAGTATCATAGGATTATAGATTAAGAATTGATAGAGGGTTTTGGAGGTCATTTAACCGAACCCCTTCAATTTATAGATGGTGAAACTGAGAACCAAAGATGTTAATTGAGTTTCCCAAGGTCCCATAGATAAATAGTGCTAAAAGCAGGAATTGAAATCATGCCTTCTTTGTCCTTAAGTCCTTTTGGCTTTTTTTTCCCCTAGGACTTTACAATTTCTATCCATACTTGTTACAATAATTTTGGGGTATAATTTTCCCCTCATACATCAAGAATGGACTATGCATATTAGGTTTCACCAGTAATAGGATGATTTTCTTTATATCTTGAATACAAGAAGACTGCTATTAGTTATGGTAGATCTACAAAGGGTTGCCTTAAAATTGCTACAGCAGGGAATTATCAACAATTACACATCTCTTCTTCTTCTGATGTTTCTCCTGGTGTCACCTATAGATACTTATTATCATTCCTTGGGGCCTAGGAAACTTCCTTCATCTCAGAGTGTCCAATTATGTCCACCCAGAAAGGAGGATCATTATTATTATGTAGTTCCAAAATTTTACCCAATCTTCTCTTTTTGCTTCTCTGTTGCATATTATTCTGCACTCCAACATTTTCACATGGCTTAGGATTGCATTCTGATTCCTTGAGAATCTATTTTTTTCATTCCCATTTGAAGTACTTATTCAATTCTTTCAAGAAAAAATAAACAATTCTTGATTACTTGGAGTACTGAAGCAGTCTCCAAAGTTGGGGTTAAGGTCTGACTCTAAGTGGCATGTGATTTATTGATTAACTGATTGAAATAAGTTAAAAAAGTATAAAAGATAGGTTATATCCCAACATCCTCACAGTAGCCAATCATGAATCTTTTCACCAACATAACAGTTATCACCTACCACTCACTCACTCCTTCCTAGTCCCTCCATGCTTGCTATACAAGTTCACAATCTTTCCTCTTCTGAGATGGTTGCTATCCCTACAGTACAGCTATCACCTAACTGTTACTGAGCACCAACAGCACTAGCTATTTAGAGATCATTGAGAAAATACTCCTTCCCCTCAGCAAACATGTCCCTCACAATACTGTTTGGCATCTAAAAATATTCCTGAGGTTGCGTCTATAATCGGGGCAGTAACCAGTGAGTAACAGCCCTCATTGAGTAAGTGTTCAAGTTGTGATATACATCCCAGATCTCATGAAATTTTCTTACCTAAACACACTCCCAAAACCTGTCCCTCTTCAATATTTGCCTATTATTTTTCAGGGGAAACACTACCCTTCTAATCACTAAGGAAAATGGCCTCAATATTTTCCTGAATTCCTTACCATCCCTAATCTCACATGCTTATATCAAGTCAGTCACCAAATCTTATCATTTCTACCTCCACATCATTTGAATTAGTTCTCTTCATTTTATCATACACATATTACCCTTATCAACTTTAGGTCAGGCCATTCTCATCTTTCAACTATGCCATTTTAATAGCCCCATGAGTGGGCTCCCTAAATTACATTTCTTGCTTCTCTCATTCATCTTTCACACAGCTGCCCAATTAGCTTTCTAGAAGCATTGATCCAACTATGTGACACTCCTACTTAGTCAATTCTTGTGGCTATCTATCAACTCTAAGATAAAATGCTATATAATCTTATCCTTTAAAAATGTCTATTTTGGAGAAAGTTTTATAATGTATATCATCATCATCACCACCACCAAGAGCAACCAATTTGACACATATTGTTGAATTGGTTATTTTATTGTGTTTTATTTTATTTTATTTTATTTTAGTTACTGATAGGACATGAAATAAAAGAAGTTTAGAGAAAACTGGCCTAGAGGAATCTAAAGTATTTTTCATTCTTCAAACCTCTTTTGCATTTTCCTCTAATAAGACCAACTTGCTCTTTACACATGCAAAACTGGAAGAAATCATTTTCTGCTTGTCAATGGTTTCCTCAGAATAGGGATCCCTAAATAAAGCATTTATTCCTTTGGTGAACTTACAAAAACAAAGTACATTAAACCTATGAACTCCTTCATTCTCCACAATAAAATAGTAATGAAGACTAGTCTTAACAGCATATTTTTTCTCCTATATGACTGTTAATTTATTCCATGTTTTCTGTCCATTAAACTCTAGGCCTTTATCATTAAAACAGCCACCTAATTACATATCACTAATACTTTATATATGTAGTTGACTTAAAAAAAGTTTAGAATTTTACATTTATCCAGTTTAACTTCATTGGGGTGACAAAAATGTATGTATCAAATAATATAAAAAATAGCAGAGAGGATTCTGGGAAGATGGCAGAGTAGGTTAAAAATTTCCAAGCTCTCAAGGTTTTCCCCGGCAAAAGAGATGAAATAGTGCCTCAGGGCAAATAAAGACCAATAAAACTAAATGACAGTAAGGGCAGAAAAGGGGTCTGTCTGGGATGATAAGAGAAGATCTGAAGAAAAGTCCCAGGATGGGTTTGGTCCATATGAAGACTAAATTCCTCCAGGCTAGGTCCTAAATCCACTTAAACAACAAAAGGCAAGCCCTCAGATTAACTGGGATGGGAGGCTTCCTGGGTCCCAACCCCAGGAACTTTTATCCTGTGAACAGTGAAAGATGTGCAGCATCTGAGCCTGGGAAGATGAAGAAAACCTCTGCTGACAAGGAACTCCAGATCGAGCTGTGGTGTGGATATGTGGGCAGGCAATATTCAGACTATCTGAAAGCTATGATCAAAAAAAGAATCTTGATACAATAATACAAGAAATAATTAAATAAAATTGTCCTGAAGCATTAGAATAAGAGGGGAAGTAGAAATAGAAAAAATCCACTGATCCTCACCATGAAGAGATACTATGAGGAAAACTCATAGGAATGTTACAGTCAAATTTTGAAACCCCTTGCTCAAGTATAAAATATTATAAACAACAAGAAAAAAAAACAATTTAAATATGACAGTGCCACAATTAGAATCACACAAGACCTAGCAGTGGTGACACTCTAGGTAGACCTGAGTATGATATATCTTTAAAAAGTAAAACCATTTAGGTACACCTAAAGAAGTAGTTGTTTTATACAATGGATGTGCAAGAGGAAAAACTGACACATAAGAATTAGATGGGGAGGCAGGCTGTTACTTCTGGAAACTTTCACTGGAAATGGGTTCAAGAGGGAACAATACATCTATATTTAGAAGAGTATAAAAGTCTTCTAAATGCATAAAGAACTAAAATGCTAAGGGAATAGGGAGTGGGGAGAGGATAAGGGAGGAATATTTCGAGCGGAAGGTGAGGAAAAGGTTAAAAGTGAGTATAGAAGGGTGTTTAGAATAATGGGAATGGGAGTACAAGGGAGAGATCCTTGTTGGGGGGGTGTTAGGTTAAGTAATAGAAAGGCAAGGTCGTGGGTAGGAGTAAAATAAAGGAATTAGGAGGGATAGGAAATAAGACATACAGAACAACATAGAAACAAAGATCAGAAGTAAAATTTTTGTGGAAAGTATTTGTCTATGTGTGTATGTATGAATGTATGTATGTGTATATATGTATATATGTATATATGTATCTACATATCTATATCTATACATAAATACGTCTGTGCTTAATTGTAGCCTGGGGAGGAGGAAGAGGGAAAAAAGAACAAAGTTAAAAGTACACAGCAGAGAACAAATAAAACTAACAAGGAAGCAAAGTAAAGATGGACAGTTCTCAACAAAACATGTAGTATTTATTACAGTTTCTTGAAAAGGAAATTTATTGCTATATATTTTGAATCATCTCTTACATTCTGCTATACATGTGACTTTTTTTTTCTTTTCTTATTTTGTATTTAGGTTTCAATATTTAAGTTCACAATGTTTCTTTTTTTCTTTTCTTATTGTGTATTGAAATCTCAGTATAAAAACTATAGCAAAAATGCTATTATGAAGTGAAATAAGATTGAATCATGTATGCATATATTCATGTGTGCTACAGGCAGCCTGAGAGCTGGGTCTGGGGTAAGGAAGACCTGAGTTCATATCTGTTCTCAGACACTTACTGTGTGACTTAATGAGCAAGTAACTTAAATTCTTTTTGGCTTAATTCACTGGAGAAGGAAATGACAAAAGAACTCCAATATATTTGTCAGGAAAACCCCACGGATAGCATTGGCATGAAATAATCCACCAGGGTCACAAATAGGCATGACTAAATTATCGAACAGTAACAACTATACTTACATGTTTCTGTGTGTGGATAGATAGAGAGATAGACACACACACCTATATGTGTGTGTGTGTGTGTGTGTGTGTGTGTGAGAGAGAGAGAGAGAGAGAGAGAGAGAGAGAGAGAGAGAGAGTAAATCAACTCTAGATGCTGAACTTGTTATATACATAAACAACATAAGGACCTGATGGTATCATATGATATGAGACCTCTTAAGGTCTCATTTCATTTTGCTATTCTCTTGCCACAAAGTTATGTCCCTCTCTCTTTTAATCTACCTTGGATTAGATAACAATGTCAGGAGGATTCCCCTTGTCCCTAACTTCCATTGTAAGAATGTACCTGCTACTTGGTAATTACAAGTTAGATCCTTTTACTAACATAGATTGGATTATCAGATAGTCTAGTTAATTCCTAAGAAAACATGGCAAATATTTCATGAAATATAGAAGAACTGAGTCTTTTAAAGGAGTGGTAGAAAAAGAGAAAGTATAATAGTGATGTGCCTTGGGTGCGGTAAACCCATCTGGGAGGATAAAGGAGGTATCTTAGATCAGGGTATGCCATAGAAATTTGGCAAGAGTGGGAATGATAGGGCCATGTAGGAGCACAGTGAGATGGTAAATGAGCATAAAAAGAAGAAAAGTGGTGTTTTACTAAAGACTGAGAGGAAAATAGAAATTTTGCTTCCTTAATAATTCTGTCTAGATTTAGTCTGAATGTATCTGCTACTCAAAGCTAAAAGAAATCTGGTGAAGTTCATCAGTGAGAAATAGTATGTGTGCTGGAAAGAAAACTAGACTTGGAGTCAAAAGAACTAGATTTATCCTTTAGGAGAGGAAGAATGGGAAAGTCACTTTACATTGATGGGTTCTATTTCTCCATCTCTAATATGAGGGTTGACTATATGATCTCTAAAGTTTCTCCCAGCTGTTATATTCTATGATTCTGTTTTCATACATATTTTTCTTACTTGAGATGTTTATATTTAAACTATACCAAGTATTTTGTGATAAACACTTGTTAAAACTCATCGGGTGCCAAAAATTCTTTGTATTTACAGAATACATTCACTTCATCCTGTTCCCTCTTTGCCTTATCTCTCTACACAAATTCTAAATGCTCACAATCTTTTACTCTTTCTTGTATAACTAGGACTTGAGAACAATATCATTTACTTGTATCAGACTTGATCATAGAATCTTATGAAAGAGAATAAAAGACAAAGACACATCTTATTACATCTTTTGGCTTGACTATCTAAAAATTGATTAAGGCTGTTAGTGAGATTTGCATTAGAACTTGGCACAAAAGCCAGAGTTTATTTTCATGTGGAATTACATCATTTTAAAATTGCATGAAACCTTAGAATTCATTTGTTCAGTAACAATAACAATAACTTTACAAATCAGGAAACAAAGATATAAATTTTAAGAGACTTCCAAAGTCACACAGCTTATTCATGGAAGTTACAAAACCCTGGTTTTCTGACTCCTCTCTCCAGTTTTTTTTTTTCCAGCAGAATCTATTGCTTCTCCTATCTGGTATATTGCGCTTTTCCTATCCCCTTAAAAATAATGGAGAGTCAATATAAGCAAGAGCTTAGAAAGTGATCACAAAATTTGACTCTGAATTAGATTTTGCAATCTATTTCTTGATTATTGAATATGAATTTGTTTTAAAATGTAAATAAACAAACAAAAAGAAATGAAGTCTGTTTTATGGCATAAAATGATCATTTTGATTCAAACTAGTTGAATTTAGTGATTTTAATTTTTGGAAAAGTTATTAAAATTAATAATTTTAGATAATAAGGAAAGTAATGTCATTTTAAGTATGATTTTTAACAATACTTTGCAACATTAGAATTTTACCTAAACTAGAACCAATTTTAAAATCATGAGTGCATCTAATCCTTATTCTAGCAATGAAGGTGGAAATACTATGGGAGAAGTTTGGCAGTTTTTTTTGTCTTGTTTTTCTCTGAGCAAATAAATGTCCCTGCCACAGTGATTGTATATGTCATCCATCTTCTGGATAATGACCACAATGACAATTGCCTGTAGTCCTGTCCTTTTACCTCAGGTTCAGAGAAATATTATTATTTAAATTGCATCAACCTAACTCTGATTGCCCTATGTGAACACAATATATGTTCCCAGACTTCAATGGAGGTTTCCCAGAAATATGTCAATATTGCATAGCTTTCCATTTTGCTTAAAAAAAATTTGTTCTTTGTCATTGTGAATATGAATATCAGTCTGATTAACACATAAGAGCTGTTTGGTGTACCAATGTCATCCATACCCCTCATTGGAGGAAATGTGGCATGTAGGCTTTAATAATCAGCCAAGTCATATCTATGAGGTTACTATGCTAAATAAAAGATAAAAAGACAAAATGAAATCTCCAATGGTACAAGTGTTGAATAGTTACTTAAGATGTTTTCCCCCCTAGAGATATTGTTTAAAAAAAACTACTAGCAGCAATTAAATAGGCATAGATAAATATATATTTACACATACACATATGGATGGATATATGTATGTGTGTACACACACAAATACAAATATAGACGTATTTCTATATATTCATATATGTATGCATATGTGTGTTTATGTACATATATCATATCTATACAGATATATATCTATGTAACTACATCTATCTATACCTCTGTATGTATGTTATATATGTGTGTATATACAGATATAGATATTGATGTCAATGTTGATGTTAATATAGATATAGATAGAGACAAATATAGATATATATATTTATCAAGTAAAATTTCCATAAGTCATGTAGAAAGGGCAGGCACATATGAGTTGTAATCTGCATCATTGGCGGGAATTTCCAAGTTGATGAAATCATAATTTCAACTTGTGTACCTGAGTATATCGAGTATATGTGTGAAATATTGTGCTTGACTTTGGAGAAAATAATGATAGAGATTGGATTTAGTATTTCATTGGTACAGGGAACTACTAAGTAAGGAAACTTCATCTACCAACGTAGAATCATCTCTGCAATTCCTTGATATAGAAAATTGTCTAGAGCTCTGATACCTTAAATGACTTCCCTAAGGTTATACATCCATCACATGCCAGAAGTGAATCTTAAGCCTAAGTCTCCCTTGCTTTGTTCCTACTCTTTAATTTTATTGAGGAGATGCCAAAATAAATAAGTATGATTTAATAAATAAGCATCATTAAACTAGCAATCTAACACAAATATCTTTTTACAGAATTTGCTAAACACTTTGCAGCCCAGTCTACCTAATTATAACATTGTTTTATGGGGAAATGCATTCTATGACATGAGAGTAAATTGTATGACTAGGGGACTCTAGTTAGCTATAGGGAAGTTGCACATACAGGGAAAAGGCAGCATGAATCTCTCTGCCATCTACAATGGGTCAAGTACTGGTTGTTGTTATTTATGGGTTGTGTTTAGAGGTTAGATATTTGTAACTTGTGAGTATCAACTAATTCTCTTGTTCTTCTTTTTCACTGCCAAATTCTGGGGAAGATCAGTCTACATTGTTACTTCCATTTCCTCAAAACTTAATCAATTCTCAAAGCCTTGAAATCTGGCTTATCATTTACTACTCTATTGATACATCCCTTTTTAGAGTCAGTAATAACCTCCTTATCATTAAATTTAATAGTCCTCTCCCCTCAGCCTTAATCTCCTTGGCCTTTCTCTGACATTTGTTACTGTGATTCACTTCTCCTTGAAAACCTTTGTTCTTTTGATTTCCATGACACTGTTCTCTCATGGCTTTCCTCCTGTACTTCTGCCCATTCCTTGTCTCTTCTCATCCTTTAGGCATAGGATAGGTCTTAGGCTCTGGGCTCGATTTTCCTCTCTTTTCTTTCTGAACTCTGTTCTTCTTCCCCTCATTCATTCTTATGAATTCAATATTCACCCTCATGCAGAAAACAATCATATCAGATCTTTATCTGTAAACCTAATATCACTTGAGAATATTTTTTTTCTCCCAATGACTTTTTATTTTCTGTTAAAGACAATACTATCCTATTAGTAATCTGTTAGTACTAAATATAAATGATAGAAAAATAGAATAGCTAGTTAGAGAGATGATTTATAGACATATAGATCTATAGATAGAAGGTAGGTATTATAGATAAATAAAACATTTCTTTAACCCATATTATGTGACACCAGGCAATGTATTAATCTCAAGGAAGACAAAGTAAAGAAGTTAAAATAATTTACATTTAAATGGGGAAAAGACATAAAAAGCAAGTTGAAAAGAGAGTGTGAGGGTAGGGAGAAAGGTGGTAAATTGAAAAAATAGTCTGGACAATCATGACCTGAGCTAGGTTTATAGTCAACATGGATGGTAGGATGGTGTGGGTATGTCCTTAAATCTGAGTCGTGGAATAGAATTCACTTGAGAAGGAGAAAATCATTGGAATGAATATGTGGCCTGTATGAGAAGGTTATTTTGGTAAGGTTAAAGAGATGGTCCAAGTAGTCATGGGTTGAGTCAGATTGAGCCTCTGTCTTTTTAGCTTCTTTTCATCACTCCCAGGCCTGTTGAAATGGTTCAATTCATCATCTCTTCTCACCTATAGTACTATAATCATCTTTTAATTGTTCTCTTTTCATTCAGTACCTTCTCCAATATCATTTCCACATTGTCATAACTATCCTAATGCACTATTATGGCCATGAAATGGAGATGATTTCATAAGGAAACACAATTAAGTAAGAGAAAAGAGAAATTATGAACAGAAGATAATTACTTCTATGAATTTCTTTTTGAGTCTTCTCTGGACTAACAGGTGAAAATGATCTCAAATTTACCCTAGTGTGACAGATAGTTTCTCAATTAGATATGTGGCAAGCAAGGTTAAAACAGTGAGAGAAACTGAGAAATGCTAAAGAATAATATCTGTCTTTCCAGTCAAGTCAAAACTCATTAATAGATCCCATCTTTTTCTATACCACAGTCTGTTGGAATACTTTGTTACATTAAGACCTCATCTAGATATCTTATTAGCCATCATTTCATTGCCCCTAGTGATATATTTACTTGGATATTTGTTCTTCCAATTCTTCTAATGAGATTGCAAGTTTTGTGAATGGAAGGAGTATGTTGTACTCCTATTTGTACCCTAGAGGCATGTTTTGAACATAGTATCCACTTAGTAGATGTATTTTATTTGAATCAAAAAATAACCTGCATGGAAAGTAATTAAATCTTGATTATCCCAATTTTATAGATGAAGAAATAGAAAAAAAGAGACATTATACAAATTACCACTATCATCAAGCTTGGAAGTGAAGAATTCAAGATTTAACTCAGGATTTCTGACTTCAACTATACTGACTTTCCCTCAACTATACCATGTGGATAGAAAACTAGAATTCATTTAGTAGTATGTTTCAGTTAGACACTCAAGAAAAATTTTCTAACATTTGGGTCTCTTCTTATCCTCTGTATTATTTATGAATTTTGGTAATCTTTGTTTAAAGAGAAAACTACACTTATTGCATCTTTGTTATGAAGAGGATTTGCAAGAGGGGTAGATCAGTAAAGTCATGTTGGGTGAGGAGAAACTCAAAGGAGGTAGCAGCTTGGTGTACAGAAAACTAGGGGATTATGAGAACTGGGGAATCAATTCAGTCTTGGTCAGATCACTTGGCTCTAGAATCAAAAGAGTGATAGATTGGTCAAGAAAGTTTTAACTATTAGATATGATATCCATACTGCCTGCTAGTTAGCAAATTCTGGAGTATAAACAGCTTGCATAAAACTCAGTAGTAGTAGTAGTAGTATCCTTACATGCTCCCTGATAATCTGATTTTTTCAGTCATACATAATGGAAGACTACACAAGTGAATCCTAGTCCTTGAAGCTGATCCAGATCTACTCTCCCCCAGTTTTAGTCTTTAGACCAAACACAAATATTGTCTGCATACCTCCAGTCCAAACACATATGGAAACTTGGTGAGTCTATTTCTGACCATGAATAGAATCAAAAATACTTGAATTCAAATTCTGCCCCAGATAATTAATGATTGTATGAGCAAGTTAATTAACCCCTTTCTGCCATACTTCTCAACTATAAAATGGAAATAATAATAGAACCTACCTCCTAGTGTTGTTGTACTGATAAAATGAGTTGCTTGTAAAATGTTTTGCAAACCTTAAAGTACTATATAAATTCTGCCTCTTTTTGTTAGTAATAATACATGTAAATATAGAAAAAATAGCGACAACTTTTGACTCTACATGTAATATAGCAAGATGGCTGTTTGAATAATCTCAAAATTTTTGTAGGCTAGTAACAACCCATTCATAAGTATCTATTTGGAGATAACTTTGTAAGATAGTTAGATAAAGGAGAAAAAGGATAGGGTCATATAACAAGCCCGAAATACATCTTTATTAACATGCTTATATGGAATATGTGATAAAGCTATATGCAATGTGCATCCTGATTTAGACCTTTAACATGGTAACAACCTACTACTTATTTTCCTTTTCATTCTGACACATGTAGAATTTTGAAAAACTGAAGTATACATTTCCCAATGTATTGGTTATAAAACTGCTACCCTCTGTTTAATTGAATTGTATGCTACTTGTAGTTGTGTAGTTAATGAGTGAGACCCTGAAAGGGTTAATGCAATTGGAAATAAGTGAAATTTTCAGTTTTCTTCTGAGGGAAAACAGAAAGCATCCCTTTGGCTTCAGCTCTGCTATATAACAGGGTAATGAGCTTTAAAAGTTAATAAAGGAGAAAAGATTTGAAGAAGTCAGTGGAAGATGATCTACACAGAGAAAATTCAGACCACATCGCTTTTGCTATTGTCAGGTTGAAGGCTCAAAATGGCTTTAGTTTTGAATTGTTTCCTTCTGAATTCTTCAGGTGCATGTTCTCTTATTTCACTCTCTCTGATTGATGTGGCTATAATCACAAATGCCTCAAAATGCTTTAAGTAATCTCTTCTTCTATGGAATTTTTCACAAGTCTCTATGGAGTCATTCACAAGAACATCTTAAAGTTGCATATTTCATGGAAAACAGCAGGTGGCAAGAGTGTAAACCCAACCTTCTTTATGAGATATTTATAATATTTCTCTTCTCCTAGTAAAATGACAGAACTCTTTTGGACTGAAATATAGGACTTGAATTTTTTTTCTAAATGAATTCCGTTCCAGATTTGGTTGATTTGGTTGATAAATCAAATAATCATTAACTTTTTCAACCCATGCTCATCCAAAATTTTCAATGGCTCTACTTCTGTCTCCTTTCTACTGTACTCTGCCTATGTGTCTCTTTGTCTCTGACTCTTAAATTGATTCTAAGCATTATTTTAGAAGCTGAAATATTTTGAGGAAAAAGAGCAAAGGCAGAATCATGTGAGACACAAAAGATAATTCCTGCAAGACTGTAGTATTTGTCTTAGTTGGTTTCTCTCTGCCTCAGTGTATGTATACATATAAATGTATATATATATATATATATATACACACACACACACACACACATATATGCCCATATAGAGAGATGTGCATATATACATACATACCCATATATACATATAATATATACATACATTCATAATAGCTAGTATTTATATAGCACTTACTATGTGGCAGGAACTGTCACTGTGCTAAGCTTTTTATAATATTATTTCATTTGATCCTCACAACAGATGAGGAAACAGAGGCAGATGTTAAATGACTTGCCTCAGAGTTACATGGCTATTAAGTGATTAAGACAGGATTTAAATTTAGGTATTAGAGACTATAGGCCCAGCTCTCTATCCAGGGTGCCATTTAGCTGCTAAAAGCACCCACAAATCCACACATTATACATGCATACATATATGAAATATATATATATATACAAATGTGTATTTTGTATGTATATAAAATAATACATATACATAAATATATACATATGTATTTTATATGTGTGTAATATATAGGCTCAGTATGTATGATTTGATGCTTTGAGATGTACTACATTTTAATTCAGGGAGCAGGAATCAAACTGGAGAATAAAGAAGTAGGAAGTGGCTGAGTAATGTCTAAAGAATTTTATGATTTTAAAGCTGTCTGCTGAGAGAAGTGCCTAATAATACAACTCACATTTATTAATTTCTATTCAGTTTACCTTGTACTTTCATAAAACTCACCATCTATGGTAGAAGGTAGTCACTACATGCATTTGGAGAAATGAAGACCGACGTTCAAGTCCTCCCTCTGAAACATATTGGTTGTCTCTGGACCAGTCATTTAACCTTTCAGTCCCCTAGGTTATTCTATATGATTAATAGTTGTTCAACTGCATTAATAGAAGGAGTTACTTTACTAAAAGGAAGGAAGGAAGAAAATAAGCATTTCTCAAGAGCCTACTACATGCCAGGGACTGTGCTAAAGGCTTTATAAATATCTCATTTGATCCTCACAACAACCCTGAGAAGTAGATACTGTTATTATACCCATTTTAAAGTTGAGGAAAAAACTGAAGCAACTTTCCCAGGGTAATAGATACATTAAATGTCTAAGGCCACATTTGAATTTGGGTCTTCCTGACTCTTTCCTGATTCTATTCCCAAAAAACTATTCACAGTGCTAACTAGCTGCATCTAAAAGCTCCCTATATTAAAGGAATTATTAAAAAAGAAACTCCACTAGACCAACTAAACTTTTGCCATAATTAGTAACATAGTTTTGCATAAATCATATTTTGTGTCTCACTTGATGCTGCCTTTGACCTTTCTCATGAAAACATATCAGTTTTAAAAATAATGCTTAGAAGCAATGAAAAAAATGTGAGGAAGATGTACTAGTGGTACTATATTTCAAACTATAGTACAAGGCAATCATCATGAAAACAATTTGGTATTAAGGAATAGAGTGGAAGATCAGTGGAATTGCATAGATATAAATACATGTTTGTAAATGACCATAGTAATCTAGAGTTTGAAAAACTCAAAAATCCAAACTTTGTGGGAAAGAACTCATGATTTGACAAAAATAGCTGGGAAAACTGGAAAGCAGTTTGGCAGAAACTAGGCATAGATGGATATATCTCACCATATACTAAAATAAGGTAATAATGGACAAATAATTTAGACACAAAGGGTCATATCAAAAATAAATGAGAGGAGCATGAAAAATTCACATGTCAGATTTATGGATATGGGAAAAGTTTATGACCAAACAACAGACAGAGATTCATTGGAAGTAAAATGAATAATTTTGATATCATGAAATTAGAAAGGTTTTGTGAAATAAAACTAATGTAGCCAAAATCAGAAGAAAAATGGAAAACTGGGGAAATTTTTTTGCAGCACGTTGTTTTTTTCTGATAAAGGCTTCATTTCTCAAATATATAGAAAACTGAGTGAAATTTATATTTTAAAAAAGGTTATACACTAATTGAGAAATAATCAAAATGATCTGAACAAGAAGTTTTCAGAAGAAGAGAAAATCAGAAACCTTTGGACTGAAAATTCTGGACTAGAAATGATTTTCTAAATGAATTCCATTTCAGACAGCCAAATCCCTTTTGTATGAAATTTGTGGAAAATATATATGACAGTTTTTTTAGTGTTGACAAAGAATCAAAAATTGAAGGGATGCCTATCAATTGGGAAATGGCTGAATAAGGTGTGGTGTATGATTATGATGAAATCCTATTATGCTATAAGTTCCAAAGACTTTAGTGGCAAGGAGTTTTTTGGTTTGGTTTTTTTTTTTGTTTATTTTTTTTTTTTCTGGGTCTTCTGTAGTTGTGGCTGTAGCACATATAGATACAGTTGCCAGGCTCATCTTCATAGTTATTGCTTTCCCAGATAATGACTGAAGTAATGAATATTCTAAAGCTTCTTGGATGCAGGGTTCTCAGATTCATAAGGTTCTATGGGGAGGTGGTCAAAGTGGTGATGGTAGTACGATGTGTCTGGAACATGTTGCCTCCTATGACTCCCTTAAGATGCCTTGCTGCTGGGTACTGCCATTCCCAGGCCTGTTTGCCTATTAGCAGTTGGTAAGTAGTTACTGATGATAGTGAAGAGGAATTTGTACCTGTTTTTAGAATATCTCCTTTCGGTGATGGCTGTGAGGGCTGAGCAGAAAGAAGATTTTTTTTGTCTTGGTGGCATGGCTATCCCAAGCCTCTTGGGTAAATGGTCATGGGCTATTTTCATCAGAGTCCAAGGGGACATAGTAGTCAAGATGGTAATGGAGGACTTTCCTGAAACATGTTGTATTCTTGCTTTTCTTCAGAGAACCTTACTGCTTCAGTTGTACTGACTTCTTTGCCTTGTATGTAGCAATTGTTTGGCAGTTGGTGAGGATGGCTGATCCTTTTTCCACAGGAGGTACTTTCCAAGACGGTAGTTATGAAGATCAAGTTGGAAGCAGAACAGGTTTGTTTCAGTAGGTAGACTCCTAAATATTTTATAATATCTACAGTAACTTTAAATGGAATTTCTCTTTCCATCTTTTGCTGTTAGGTTTTGTTAATGATATATAGAAATACCAATGATTCATGTAAGCTTATTCTATATCCTGCAACTTTGCTAAAGTTAGTTGTTATCTTAAGTAGTTTTTCACTTGATTCTCTAGGATTCTTTAAGAATACCATCATATCATCTATAAAGAGTGATAGCGTTGTTTCTTCCTTGCCTATTATAATTCCTTCAATTTATTTTTCTTCTCTTATTGCTAAAACTGACATTTCTAGTACCATATTGAATAATGATGGTGATAATGGATATCCTTGTTTCACCCCCAATCTTACTGGAAATGTTTCTAGCTTATCCCCATTACACATGTTTGTGGATGGTTTTAGCTAGATGCTACTTATTATTTTAAGGAAGACTCCATTGATTCCTATGCTCTCTAGTGTTTTTGTAGGAATGGTTGTTCTATTTTGTCAAAAGCTTTTCTGCATCTATTGAGATAACTGTTTGCTTTCTATTAGATTTGTTGTTGATATGGTCAATTATGCTGATAGTTTTCCTAATATTGATTAGGAAAACTTTCACTTTCCTAATTCTAATTTTTAATGAATTGTTTTCTTCACTTAGCTTTTGTATCTCCTTTTCCATTTGGTCAATTCTACTTGTTAATGAGTTGTTTTCTTCATGTACTTTTTTACATTTTGTCAATTTTAATTTTAAAGGAATTGTTCAATTTTTTTTCTCACTCTGTTATTTGACTTTTAAAATCCTTCATGAGCTCTTCCAGGAAGGCTTTTTAGGCTTGAGACCAATTTATATTCCCCCTTTGAGGTTTCAGATGTGGGTATATTGATATTTTGTCCTCTCCTGAATTTGTGTTTTCATCTTCCCTATCACCAAGATACTTCTCTATGGTCATTGTTTTTCTTTATTGCTTCTTGCTCATGTTATTTGCTTTTTTTCTGACTTTTAAAATTGATCTCTGCTTCTGGGGCACATGGGGCACTGTCTCAGGCTTCTTGTGTTTGGGGTTATGGGTCTGGTCACTGATTTTGTGTGGTGGGGCCTCAGGTATTGGCAAATGGAGGCTCTAGGCTTCTGATAGCTTACATAGTGCTGAGCTAGAGCTGCTGGTGGTGGCTGGTGTGTGGCTGGTGTTTATGCTTACTTGCTTCATTGTCCTGGGCCCCAAGATCTCCTGCTGGTTTACTGATGTGGGGCTTGCCTCTGGCTTGCTGGGATACCTCCCATGCTGTACTGGTCCCCTTCAGCCATGGCAAGAGGGACCTTTCTCATTTCTCCCTAGCCTCCTGAGCTAAAAGGCTGCTGCGCTTCATGTTTCTGCTTGTTCCACTATTTCAGGATTTTTACTGGGGCAATGTTCTCTGGGTTTTTCAAGGTCAATAAAGGAAAGTGAGAGTGACTTACTGATTACTCTGTCATATTGTCTCCCAGAAAACTCTGGGAGACTTCAGTCAACTTGCAAGTTCAGTATTTTCAAATTATTATTGTTAGTCTTATTTTTTAATGAATGGAAACATACCACATTCTAATAAAAAGACTATTATTTTAATTTTATTTTTCAATGGTCATAATATTCTGTAAGATAGATGGTTATATGTTGGTTAATTATCATGTTCTCAGTGCTAATTCAAAGAGCAATTCCGTTTGATCCTAAGGACATACAGGTACTATGCTTAGCAATCCATCAGTCTTCCTGCTTGACTGACGGTGAAAACAATAACCCCTATTGAGTGAACCGCAAATCAGGCTCAAGAAATAGTTATCTGTAACAATTTGGTTCAATTCATAACCTTTTCTACTTTTCAACTCCCTGGACAGAGATTTGTTACAAATACATAACAGTTCTATTTGGGTTCAGCAAAGTAAGTCTGGAGGGAGGTTGGGGAAGGGTAAGAAAGAAACAATGTACTTCCATGAAGGTAGGCTAAATTTGTAGTCTTGAGAAGTCACTGTTGCATGTCCTTATCTCAGATGGAGGGAAATATTTTTTTCATAATAGTTTGTAAAAAAGTTTTGCAAAAATGTATATATATATATATAAAGTAATATATTTGTCTTCTTATTTTCCTCATCTTTTTTTTTTTCACATATCAATACATAGATCTTTTCTTCCAATAGTCCATACCATAACAATGGTTGCAGCATCTATTCAGGTCCTGAAATGTTTTCACATTTTCTTTTTATACTTTTCTTGAGTCTTATGTTTGAATGTCACATGTTTTATTCAGTCCTGGTCTTTTCATCAGAAATGCTTGAAAGATCTTTATTTCATTAAATATGCCTTTATCCCCTATAGTAAATCCCTGTATGATTATACTCAGTTTACCAGGGTAGATTATTGTTGGTTGTAATCATTGCTTCTTTTGTCTTCTGGAATGCCATATTCCAAATTCTGTGTAAGTTGCTAAATCATGAGGCCCTGACTGACTCCACAATACTTGAATTTTTTATCTCTGGCTTGGTTGCAATACTTTCTACTTGAACTAGGACCTCTGGAATTTGTCTATCATATTGATGTGAGTTTTCATTTTAGGATCTCTTTCAGGATGTGATCAGTAGATTTTTTTTTAAATTTCTACTTTATCCTCAGATCTAAGATATAAGGACAGTTTTCCTTGATAATTTCTTGAAATATTATGTCAAGAGTTTTGTTTGTTTATTTTTTATTTTTTTGTTTTTTTTTGTTTGTTTGTTTTTAACATGGCTTTCAGGTAGTCTAGTAATTTTTAAGTTATCTCTTCTTGATCTATTTGCCAGGTCAGTTGAATTTTTGGAAATATTTCATGTTTGATTGTATTTTTTCATTCCCTTGTCTTTGTTTTGTTTTTGTGTTTGTGTTTGTCTTTGTCTTTGTTTTATTGCTTCTTGGTGTCTTATTAATGTTCACTTGCCCAATTCTAATTTTTTGTAATTATTTTCTTCAGTGAACTTTTCTATTTCCTTTCCCATTTGGCCAATTATGCTTTTTGATGAATTTTTATTACTTTTTTTATTCAATGAATTTTTGTGCCTCTTTTACCATTAGGCAAAATCTGTTTTTTAACGTGTTATTTTCTACAGTATACTTTTGTGCTTCTTTTGCCAAGTTATTGATTCTCCTCTTTTCATAATTTTTTGCATCACTCTCATTTCCTTTCCCAAATTTTCTTCTACCTCTCTTACCTCCTTCTTTGACTTTTTAAGTAGTTCTTGTTGGGATTGTATCTAATTAGCATTTTTTCTTTGAGGTTTTGCTTACAGTTGTTTTCACATTGTTATCGTCTTAGTTTTTTGTCTTGCCCTTACCTCCCACCACAGTAGCTTTTTATTCATTGTTGTTTGCTTGTTTTTTTCAGCTTATGTCTTGATTTTGAACTTAATGATAAAGTTGGGCTCTACTCACTTGATGGTGGAGGTGCATTGACCCAAGCTTCAGGCATTTTCTGTGCTGCTGTTTTCAGAGCTTTTTCTAGGGGTCTACAAGTTTTTGGTTGTTCCTAGTTAGTGTGATCTAAAAAGAAGTGTGCTCATTGCTCGCCTGCCCCTGTCCCCCTGCAGCTGTGAGTACTAACCCAAGGAGTAGTAACTCCTACAAACTCTGGGACTGTGATCAGGGCCTCTGCTCTCCTGCACCCACAAATGCTCCTTTCAGCCTGGGAACTGCAACTCAGAACAGATCTTTGGCAATAGAGTTGCTAATCATCACCTGTTACGTCCAGTGCCAATAAAGGGTCCTCTGCAATGTCTTTCTGACCAGTTGTCTGACCCCTTCCCCCCCATTCTGTGCCCCTACACTCTCCGGACTGAGAGCTCCAGAAGATGCTGCTACTGCTACTACTGTACCAAATGCTTCCAAGGTGCAGAGCTGGGACTGCTGCCTTACTCTGAGGTGGCTCCTACCCTGGTGTCACAGAACTCTCCTTCTGATCCCTTAAGTTTTCTTAGAATGTAAAAATGGTCTGAATTTTTTTTGGCTCTACTAGTCTGGAATTTGATTTGAGGCAATATTTAAAAAGAAAATTGGAGGGAGTTCAACTGGGCTACTGTCTATATTCCTTAGACCTGCTTCTTTATTCACATGGCCATCCACAGTTTCTCTTATATTTTGATGACCACCCAATAATTCCTATTATTGATATTTTGTTTATTCTACATGTCTTTAGATTTTATATCTGTTCTCAAAATTTTGTCATATTTCACACCCTAAAAAAAGAAAGCAACATGGTTTAGGTGAGAAAGAATTCTTGATTTATGGTCAAATGATCTATGTTTAAATCAAGACTTTGCCACTTTCTACTATTATAATCCTAGGCACTCACTTCACCAACATGGGTCTCGTTTTCCTCATTTCTGACAGGAAACTGTCTCTAATGTCCCCTCCAGCACTTTTAGCCTATAAATCTTATGAGCATAAGTTTTCACATGAGACACAAATAAACACAACCATAATCACTCCCCTTGGTGCTTTTACCCTTTAGATTGATGCAATTACAATTAAATATTCAATTCATAAAGCAAGCTTTCAACATAACATATGGCTTTTTCATCTTCATTTATTATTACTGAAGGTCACTGAACCTATTATTATAGAATCATTAAAAGGGACCTTGATCAACTGCCTCATATAATCTTTTCTCTTGCCATGAATGCATCCAATTATTGTATCTTAAATTATGTAAAGAGTAGAAATACCTGTAATAAGAAAATCTGATATTCATAGAGCACCTTTTGCTGTTCAGTCATTTTTAGCCATATCAAACTCTCCATGACTCCATTTGGGGTTTTCTTGCTTGGCAAAGATACTGGTTTTCCATTTTCTTCTATGGCTCAATTTACAGAGGAGGAACTCGGACAAACATCATTAGGTGACTTGCCCAGGGTCACACAGCTGGTAATTGTCTGAGGCCAGATTTGAACTTAGAAAGTTGTGTCTTCCTGATTTCAGGCTTGGCACTCTCCTCACTACACCACCTAGCTGTCCCTTTACAGAGCACATTTACATTTACCAAACACTTTGCCATTTGAGTCCCAAAGCAATTCTATGTGGGAAGTCATATAGTTAATAATGATGTTGATGAGTCTCATGACAATGGAAAGGATACTAGGTGTGAAGTCAGATTAAGCGACCTAAAATCTTATCTTTGTCACTCACTTTAAGAAATCTTGGGGAAACTACTTATCCTCTCTCTTGCCCAGTTGCCTCTTCCTTCAAAGAAAGTTGACTTTTATGGCCATTTAAGTCTTTTCCAGTTCTAAAATCTATAATTTTATGACCTTATTTTTTGTGTGTGTGTGTATGTGAATGTATATGTACAACACACATGCACGCACACACACACACATAAACACACATATATATGTTAAAAAAATCTTTTCATTTTCGTTATCTTTTAGGACTGAATAAGTATTAACAGAGAGGTTATCCCCACTTTAGACACAAGCCATTCATGGCTCAGAGATCAAGAATATATGCTTACTAAATTGTAGAGTGTAAATTAGGACTTATGTCTCTTTTAGCTGCCAGTATAATGTTCTTTCCACTACACTACAGTGTAGATGCCCGGTAAATTTGAATATTAGTCCCATTTTATGATATTATGAAATCATTGTGAACTACTGCTAGTACAACTTATATAGCTTAATATTTTCTAATATGAAAATATGCTTTATATGGACAGTTATTTAATGTTCCAGTAGCTGCTTTTCCTTAACAGGTCCTTATGGATGACTGGCATTGTCACTAAAGTCATTAACAGTAAGCCATTCTTCTTCAACCCTAATTGTTCTGAAATGAGCTTGAATTAACATGTTCTGAATATATATATTATATATATATATATATCTCCTTTATTTCAAGCTTATAAGTAGGTTAGACTTTTTAAATGTAATGTAATGCTGTCATCAATTATCTAGACACAGTGGTGGATGGTATGTAAGTCCCATTTTCAAATGCGTACAGCAAAGCAACAAGCTAGAACATTTCAGGCATTAGGATCTAAAAATTGTCAATAGGTTAAAATTGAGACCAAAATTTAATTAAATATTATCTTATTAGGAATAAATACAAAAAAAATACAAGTATTTGTACTTGTGCTAAAAAAATCAACACCTAAAATATAACATGATGAATAACATACTGAAAAAGCAACACACACACATACACATAAGATTTAAAGGTATTAGTAGGCTGTAAGTTTAATATAAGTAATCATCACAATAGAACAGCTGAAATAGTATAATTTTAACCTGTATTAATGGAAAGATAATGTCTAGGACTTTTGAAAGGTGATGATTCCATAATATTCTTCTTGAGACTGAATATATTTGAGCATTGTCTTTAGCTCTTGCTGATAAATTTTAGGAAGGACATTGATATGGAGAGTGGCTATAGGAAGAAAACTAGGATGCTAAAAGCAAAGCAAAACAAAACAAAACAAAATGAAACAAAACAAAACTTGAAATTACATTATATAAAGATCAGTGGAAGAATAAAAGAACTTTGGTGTGGTGACTTGGTGGTGGTGGTGGAAAAGGAGCATAATATGTATTTTTAAGTCATTTGAAAGATTGTAAGGTAGAAGAGAGATTGTACTCATTTTTGATTATCCCAAGAGAAAAGGTGTAGGAGCAATGAATGGAAATTACAAATAGTTGAATTCAGGCTTGATGTAGGAAATATATATATACATTATATATATATACACACACACACACACACACACACACACACACATATATATATACACACACACACACACACACACATATATATATATATATATATATATATCCTAAAATTAAGATGTGGAAAAAAATAGAATGGTCCTCTTCAACTGATGTGAATTACCTTTCACTGGAAGTCTTGAACCAAAGGATCAATGGATCTTTGTGTTCATTATTATATAGTGTATTGGACTGACTTTCCTGTGAGGTTGCTTTAATCACTAAAATGCTGTGATTCTTTAATTCCTAATGGCTTTAATAGTTTTATGTCTTTTTTTCTTAAGGCACATAGTTACTCAGAATCCTTTTCTTTTCTTCTTCTTCTTCCTTTCTTCTTCCTCTTCTTCTTCTCCTTCTTCTTCTTCTTCTTCTTTTTCTTCTTCTTCTTCTTCTTCTTCTTCTTCTTCTTCTTCTTCTTCTTCTTCTTCTTCTTCTTCTTCTTCTTCTTCTTCTCTCTCTCTCTCTCTCTTTCAATGGAATTAAATGTAAAACCTTATTATCAGTGAAATAATATAAGTATAAAACTTGAACACTGAGCTGCAAAAGAGTAAATAAAATTTATTTATTTATATCAGTGTAAAGTTAATGATTTGAACATCCTTTCATAACATCAAAGCCTTAACATAACTATTTAAATTTTAAGATGAAAAAGCAAATACTAAAAGTAATGATAACCTCAGTCTTCTCTCCTAAACAAGGAAGCAGATTTTCAGATGGAGATTTCTTTTTTGTTGTTTTTTTAAACAAAGGAGAAGCTAATTTTCTATAAAGATTTTAAATACTACAGTTTTCCTAATTAATTTCTCTTTAACTTCATATACAAAGTTCAATTCAGGCTATTTTCACCATAAAGCACCCTCTACTACCCTTTCATTAACTTGCATACTATTCTTTTAACCAAAGAACTTAAATGATCAGTGTTTCTCTAGGGCAGGTGGAAAATTTAGGTTACTCCACATCTCAAGCATATAGTTTTTTTTCCAGAATATTTTTTAAAATTTATAATTACTTTTTATGTGTTCATTTCCTTCAGGCAGCAGAATACAAGTGTAAACAGAATCCATAGGTTTGAATTTAAATGTGATTTTTTTTATTTGTTCAACCACTGTTCACACATTCCTCCCATTTCAGGATTTTTTAAAAATGTAAAGATTTTGTTAATGACCAGTCTCAAAATGCACTTTCACTTTAATCTGGTGTCTTAAACTTTTAATTTATAATGAATTTTTAAAGAAACTTCTCCTACCCTTTTTTTTGTCTAGAATCTTGAAATACTACTGAAATAATCAATTGTGTTATTCCATTGAATGTAAGTAATGCAAAATGACTACACATAGTGAATATATAGCCATTGTAGTCAGAGAATTATGAAGGCTTCTTGGAGCTGAAACTCATAAATTTCTGTCACCAACTTTTTGGCTATCTCTAATTTTCTCCTTCCCACTTTGTTGCCTCTGGTTTTTTTTTTCTGTTCTCTAGTACTACTATAATATTCCCTTATGTTTGTTCAAAGCTTTGCAATTTATGAGGCTTTTTTTCCACAAAAATTCAGTGAGGAAAGAAATATATTTAATATTTCCATTCATAGAAATGAGAAAACAGACTCAGAGTGAATGGAATTTGTTCACCTTCACACAGCTACAAACTAGTAAAGACAATATTCAATCTTATATATATAGTGCAATCAAGGTGTGGGACAGGGGGAATGTATGATCATGGTATAGAGTGATTATAGATTGTGGCTCTTTGGAGGCATTTGAGAGATAACTCTCTATGGAGGTAGAGGTGTGTAGGTGCTTTGTGTAAAGTTTCTAAGTATCTTACTGGTTAAATACATTGATTGGGTTTGTCCCCAAGATGATTATCAATTGAGGATCAGGAGGTTAGGCTCTTGCTGCAAAATGTACCCCTTTTCTGTGATCTAACAAAAGCAATAAATCACACCATTCATTCTCTCCTTGGACTTCTAGACTGAGACCCAGTAGAGTGAATCTCTATTCTGTGAGGTAAGGGATGAAATTTCTTCCTCTGTCTTCTCTTCTTTTCCAACAATTATAAGTGACTTTCAAAAGAAACACATGACAAACTATATGCTTACACAAGTGGCTTGAAGGTCCAAGACCTCAAGTTCCTCATGCCTTCTGCTTTTTTTTAAATTTCTTTTTCTAGATATAGGTAAAAGATTGACTTTCCTGTAGAAATACTTTCCTTGCCCAAGCACCTGGGGAATTGAGTTTCTGTATAAGTCAATGGTGAAGACAGACATGCTTTCATATAACCTGAGAAGAGAGACCATAAGGATCGATTTGTCCCAATGTGAGATAACACTGTGGATAATTCCTTTATTTATGAGTTCCTAAATTCAGAAGTTCAGGAACAAGCCTCCTAGAGGAAGAAGGATTTCTGAACATCTTGTTTCTGGAAGGGGGAAGATGATCATCAATGAAGTTGTCACAATCTGGAGCCATATCATTGATGGGCATGAGACCTGGATCTAACTTGTCTTTGCCAATATTGTTGATATTGCATAGACAGTGCAAGTTTTACATGAAGAGGAGAGATTAATCAGCAATCTCTGAAATCTATTAATTTCCTATGGGAAGGCAATGGATTAATTGCATACATTAAGAGGTTTTATATCTTTTCACAAGCACCTATGATGACATAAAATTTTTCTGTTTGGGTTAAATAAAGGCTGTCTCATAAAATACATGTACACTGAGTGCTTGTATACTATTTGGGGGCTATCTTAGCTACATTTGGGGAAATTAAGCATGGGGGAATTAACATACCAAGTCTTTATTTAAAAAAAAAAGCTAACACAAGTTCAACTTTGGAATGGGTTTATATGAGCCCAAGAAAGAAACATTTTGGGTCTTGCTGCACAGAATAAAACAAAATTATGTGAATCCAGTGTCTTAGAAGGTACTAGTCCACAGTTTACGATACAATGGATTTCATATTGGCAGTCTTGGGAATACTAGAACAGGATGCCCAATCAATAGAGGAGAGAGGTGAAAGTACTTGAAGATAAGTGCTTTCTGAACAATAATTTCAAATACTTCATTTATTTGCTTTGGTAAAATATGTTCCATGAAATAGATGATATTAAAATGTCAGTGAGTGGATAAGAGAGAAACAAAGGTTAACAAGGGAAAAGGTGATTAAACAATAATCATCCTTTTATTTCTCCATCATTTTCATGCTTAGGGAAGAAAACAAGGTTAATAAATTGGCTGAGGCCAAGATAGAGGAGTGAGGAAGTGACCCTCTGAAGCCCTCCCAAATTTCCCTGCAAACAACTAGACAATCACCTCAGAATTGATCTAGAAGCAGGGAAGCAGCTTACCAGTACAACAGGTCCAAGAGTAGCAGCAGCAGCAGCCAGCCTCACCACAGGGTCCTGCAGCATCACTCTAAGCCTGGGGCAACCCACTAGCCTACTCCTAACCTGTAAACAGGTAGCCCCCTAGGCAAGTGAGCAGCCTGTGCATAGCAGCAAGGCTTCACCCAGTGACCCCATCTCCAACAAAAGTCACCAGTGAGTTTTTGACTCTATTACTGAGCAATAGTGAAGCCCCATCCCAAGGCTGGCAATCAGTGAGACCCTGCTTCTAGGACCTGCCAGCAGAGAGACCCTGTTTTCATAGCAACCCAGCAGCATAGCCCCATCCCTGGGGCAGACCAGCAACAAAATCCCTCTTTCAGAGCCAGCCACCAGAAAGACTCTGTTACCATAGCAACCTTGTAGCAAGGCACCACGCTTGGGACAGAACAGTAGCTAACCCCACCCTCAGGGAAGGCCAAAACAGAGGCCCCACACCCCAGTACAAGACAGAGGGTAAGCATACCCTCCAGTGAAAGCAAGAAACAAGAATATTGTGACAACTTCATTGATGATCATCTTCCCCCTTCCAGAAACAAGATGTTCAGAAATCCTTCTTCCTCTAGGAGGCTTGTTCCTGAACTTCTGAATTTAGGAACTCATAAATAAAGGAATTATCCACAGTGTAATCTCACATTGGGACAAATCGATCCTTATGGTCTCTCTTCTCAGGTTATATGAAAGCATGTCTGTCTTCACCATTGAAGCCAAGTGAAAGCCAGCAGTAAGAACCTGAGGCCCAGAACAAAAAGCTTGAAACAATGCAGGACCAGAGCCCAACTCTCACATTAAAACACCAAGTCACAAAAAAGACAGATAAAATGAGCAAAAAACAAACAAAAAAAGGAACTTGGTTATAGAAAGTAACTATGGTGACGGGGATGATCAAAACATAAACTTAGAAGAGGACAGTAATGTCAAAATGGCTACATGTGAAGCCTAAAAGAAAAATGTAATTTTGTCTCAGTCCCCTCCCAAAACAAAACAAAAACTTACTGGAGGAGCTTAAAAAGGATTTTTTTTTTCTTGGCTAGGCAGTGGGGTTAGGTGATTTGCCCAGGGTCTCACAGCTAGTAAGTGTTATGTGTCTGAGGCTGGATTTGAACTCAGGTCCTGCTGAATCCAGGGCCAGTGCTCTATCCACTGCACCACCTAGCTGCCCACTAAAAAGGATTTTAAAAGCAAATCAGAGAAGTAGAAGAAAAATTGGGAAAATAATTTAGAGTAATGCAAGAGAATGAAAAAATACTCAACAGCACAGGGAAAGATAAACAAAAACATACCAAGGGAAATAACTACCTGAAAAATAGAATTGGCCATGGGGTGGAGCTAAGATGGCATAGTAAAAGCAGTGACTTGCTTGAGCTTTCCCCCAAACCCCTCTAAATACCTATAAAAATGACTGAACAAATTCTAAAGCATCAGAACCAACAAAAAGACAGAGTGAAACAAATTTACAGCCCAAGACAGCCTGGATGGTTGATCAGAAAGGTATATTGTGCCAGGAAGGGAGAGGAGCAAAGTTCGTCATGGGTGTGCAGGCCTCAGGGAACCTGGAACAGGCCTCAGAGGACTGAATCAGGGCAGCTTTGGCAGTTTCCAGACTTCTCAACCCATGAAGGCCAAAGACAACTTAGAAGGTCAGTGGGAAAAGTCTGTTTCTGCAGTGAGAGAGAAGCACGGTGGGGTTCCATCCCCATTCCCTGAGGTTGGCCCTGGGGCCGTGGCTGCCTCCTGAGCTTCTGGCCTACAGACTGAAGGGGAATCCAGTTGCTGATCAGAAGGGGATTGCAGGGATCTCTCTGCTGGTGCAGGATTTTCTTGCTTTGCCAGTGCTTGGATCTGGGTCACAGTTCTGGGTGGTGGTCCTGGGGTAAGGAGGAGTTCTGGCATGGTGGAGCTTGTAGTGGCTGTGGAGAGGAAATCTTTACAATTTCAAGATAGAAAAGAGTGTTTGTGGTCACTCATAGACCAGATCACAGGCCAAGAAAGGAGTAAACACCTCACCCTTGATCATATCACCTTGGAAGAACTGAAAATTTACAGGTCCCTACAAGTATCTCTGAAAACAGCTGCACAAAACCCCTCAAGCTTGGGACAGTACATTCTCCACACTCAAAACAGACCCCTTACCTTAACAAAGAGTTTATAACTCAAGTAATTTACTGGGATCATGAGCAAGCAGCACAAAAAGAGTCAGACTATATTATTTTACTTTGGTGACAAAGAAGATCAAAACATACAACCAAAAGAAGACAATGAAGCCAAAGCTCCTACATCCAAAGCCTCCAAGAAAAAATATAAATTGGGCCCAGGTCATGGAAGAGCTCAAACAATATTTTGAGAAGCAAGTAAGAGAAAATGACAGGAAGAAACCTACCAACATTAATGAGATGCAGTCAAAGTGATACTTAAGGAAAAATTTATTTCTCTACTTGTTTATATCAATAAAATAGAAAAAAAAGCACATCAATGAATTGGGCATGCAATTTAAAAAAAAATCTAGAAAAAGAAGAAATTAAAAATCCTCAATTGAAGACCAAATTGGAAATTCTGAACATCTAAAGAGAAATTAATATAATTGAAAGTAAGAAAACCGTTCAACTAATAAATAGAACTGGAAGCTGGTTTTATGAATACAAAGAATAAAAAATAGTTAATTTGATTAAAAAAGGATAGGAGAAGACTAAATTGCTAGCATCAAATATGAACAGATTGAATTCACCCCCAATGAACAGGAAATTACCCAACTGTTAGGATTTATTTTACCTAGTTATATGGCAATAAATTAGACAATCTAGATGAAATAGATGAATATCTACAAAAATATAAATAACTCAAACTAATAAAATAAGATTTACCATACATAAATAACATAATCTTAGAAAAATAAATTGAAGAAGCCATCAATGAACTTCCTAAGGAAAAAAATCACCAGGGTTAGATGGATTCAAAAGAGAATTCTACCAAACATTCAGAGAACAGTTAATCTCAATCCTATAAAACTATTTAGAAAAAAAACCAGGTGAATGAGTCCTTCCAAATTCCTTTTATAGCACAAATATGGTGCTGGTACCAAAACAAGAAAAAGTCAAAACAGAGAAAGAAAATCATAGGCCAATTCCCTAATGATTATTGATGCAAATATTAAATAAAATATTAGCAAAGAGATCATAGCAATATATCACAAGGAGTAGAACCTATGACCAGGTGGGATTTATGTGAGTAATGCAGAACTGGTTCAATATTAGGAAAGCTATCAGCATAATTGACCGTATTGATATAGTCAATAAGCTCAACAGCAAGAAATAGAAACAGAAATTCCATTTAAAATAACTGTAAACAGTATAAAATACTTCAGAGTCTACCTGCCAAGATGAACCCAGGAACTATATGAACACAATTCCAAATCATTTTTCACACAAATAATGTCAAATCTAGAGAATTGGGAAGTTTTTCCAAATTTTTGGAAAAAAAGATGTTCATAGGTAGGGGAAGCCAATATAATAAAAATGGTAATTCTACCTAAATTAATTTACTTGTTCAGTGCATTACCAATCAAACTATCAAAAGTATTTTATGGAGCTACAAAAAATAATACCAAAATTCATCTGGAAGAACAAAAGTTAAGTCTTCTTGTACAAAATGACTAATATGGAAATGTTTCACGTTAAAAAAAAAGTCTGTTGATATGCTCATAAACTTCCACCAATTTCCTAATAATTCTATGAAAGTTTAGAAATATTGACCTAGTAAAACATGATGGAGAAATGGTTTTTACAACTGATTTTCCCCAGTCCTTTTAATAGCTTATCTAAAATTTTCATTAATATCTTTTCTACTAAAATATATACTCCATTAAAGATGACAAAAATGATCTTTATTTTCTACTTTAAATGAATATGAATTTAAAATATGTTATCAATAGCTGTCTTATTAAACTGAAATGCTTCTCTCATATTGTTTTAAGCCCAGGAAAACTGGAGAAAGAACTTTCTAATGGTTTCTATCAAAATAAAAGTGAAATACTGGAACAACAGTTTCAAAAGAGAATAAATAAGGAAGTATTGGAAAAAGGCAGATTAAAAGCAACAACAACTACCATATCATGGACCAAAGCAACAGTAAATGAATGAACTTTTCAACAGCAAACCTCCAAAATCTTTCATTAATTGGTATTTTAAAGCAACAATATTATTATTGTTATTTTTGAATTATGTTATTATTTTTAAATAATAATATTTATTATTTTTTTCCTATAGATAAATTTTTACATTATGAAATTGAAAAACACAAGTAAAGCACTGATAAATTTTTATTTTGGTAAATCCATTTCTCTCCATGGCAACACCTTTTTGTTTTCTCTGTAGAATGAGGATCATCAAAATTGACAATTTTAAACCTAAGAAGAAAGTACTGACAAAAAAATACATAAATTACTGCTCTTTTAATAAAACTCATTTTTTACACTGCCTTTTTTGTTCTTGCTAATTATTTTCCTTTCTCTTAATTTAACATTCCTTTTCTGGCTTAAAAAATATTGTCCCCCCCCCCTTTTTTATTTATAACTTTCAGATATTTGGAAACAGTTAGGATGTCACCTGGAAGTCATTGCTCAGGCAAGTCACACGTATGAAGCTCACTTAGACTTCTTTTGCAAATTCATTCCTTCATCTGTTATTTTGTTTGATAGCCTTTTTTGAACTTTCTCCAATTTCTCAGCATTTGGATAGTAATTAGAAGTCTCAAACCGAACAAGATAGTCCAGATGTGTTCTCCCCATTTGTGTGTTGTTGTTGTTGTTGTTGTTGTTGTTATTGTTATTGTTTTTTAACTTATTATTTGTTATTGGTTTGGGTGATCCAGTGTAGCAGTAGGCTTACTTTCTCTGTGTTTATTGTATTTTTAGGTTTCTAAATTTCATTTCTGCTACTCCTGGTCAGTACTCACTTACCTGCACACATAGCTGTGTCATATCTTATGCGGACTACACAACCATTAATGGATAATGGCAGTCCTATAATTCTCTGGTGCTGATATTAAAAATGTACAGGGATTTTTTCCCTGCTGTTTTCTGAAGGTTTTTTTATTTATTCCTTTAATTACTGATTATGTATATATTAATCAATATGAATATATTGATTAATATATATTCTCATTGTTCTGGAGACACTCCTCATTGCATATCAGAACAACACTATATCTTTTTTTAGTTCTCACTCTATCACATCACATCCCACATATGCTCCCTCACTCAATAAGCTTTCATGGCTCCCTATCACCTCCAGGATAATATATAAAAGTCTTAATTTGCCATTTAAAGGTTTACACAGTTTTGCCATTATTCCTTCCCTTTCAGTCTTCATATATTTTATTCCCCCCATGTATCCCACAACTCAGCTAGACTGGTCTATTTACTGTTTCTTGTTATGATGTACCATCTCTGATTTCTGACATGGAAGCTAACTAAACCTATAACATAAACCCCATATCAAGAAATATCAACAAAACATTTAATAATTATTATATTGCAGAGCATTGGTACTTACTTCAAAGATCATACACACACACACACACACACATACATATGAATGTATCAATTCTGACACAATTTCCTACTCCTCCTTATCTTATCAGTCCAGCAAATTATTCTACTGAGAAATAGTTGGAGCAGTGGTGAATCTAGGGCAAAGTGTTCTTCATTGATCCACTTTGATTGGATTGGGTTAATGATCCAACTAAATAAGGAAAGATTTTTTTGGGGGGGTAGGGTCATGATAGTTCATGAAAATTAGCATGACACTGACCATTTGGGAAGGGAAGTCCAAAGGGAATGGCCAAAGAGGAATTGAAACTTTTTAGGAAAATGATTCCTGTAAAATGTATTGAAATGCTATTTAAATGATTGAATAAACTCTAGACCCTTGTTCAATCTTGACAGTTGGATACTCTTTGCCTAAGAATCTTATTTCTATGGAGGTGCTCCTTTTATCACTACAAATTAGAACTCTAAGCCATCTACAACTCTAATCAAATGACCCCCTCTCCTACACAAAAGATCACTAAGAATGAAATGTGGAAGACATATCCAAAGTCATGAGGTAGCAATAAATGTAGACATTTTAGTTTCTACACGGAACAATGGTTGGTTTTAGAATTATCATAAATTAATTAAAAATCTGGAAGAGTCGTGCTTTATAATGCAGATTACAGTATTGTTCTTTTTGTTTCCCAGCACTGTGTCTTTTCATACCTATCCTCTGCAGCTGCAATACTCTGACATCTCACCTCTGCTTTTTAGTTCCCCAAATTTTCTTCACTTCATAAATTAAATCCCATCTTCTGCAGGAAGTCTTTTCTGGTAGTATCACCTGCTGCTATCTCCCACTCTGAGTACCTCCGTTCTATCCTGTATATATCTTTTAAGTACCTAATAATTTACATGTTATATCCTCTATTAAAATGCAAAATCTTTAAAGGCAATGACTGTTGCTGTATTTCTTTGTATCCCCAGTGATTATCGTACTGTCTGACATGTAATATGCACTTACTAATGCTTATTGACAGACTGACAGTAAAGTTCTTATGTATGTCTTTCCATAAATCCTCTATATAAGGTCTACTTTCTGTGCTGGGGAATATCCATTCCCTCTCTGATGAATTGTCTCAGGGTTCTAATGTAAAATTCAGGCTGACATTTCTTATTCTCAGTAAAGGAGCAGTCCAATTTCCTTTCTGCCAATACACCAATAATTTCTCTTATACAAATTATCTCACATATAAACCCAAGTTGGTAATATGCTGCAACCTATTTACAAACACCAAACTTTTATTTCCTTTGTAAAATTGGTTACTTGTAATTTTAATTCTATTGGGAACATAACTTTTATGAATCATGGTTACATAGCATCAGAGATAATCTTTAAAATAATTTTTGTTGGTTTTGTTTTTACATTAGTGAGTAGTTTTGGATGACTGAAAGAACTAATTGCACTTTCTAAAATAAAAATACTTTTGAATCTCTTCCTCTTACTTATGTCAAGGTCTAGCTCATTGTTCTCTATAGCATTTGTCTAAGACATAGGAATTTGCCAATTAGCTTAATCAGTAGCCCTTGCATATCTGTTTCCCACTGGAGACACAAACAAATGCACATATACATTCATATATGTGTGTATACACACAAATACACATACACAAATATACATATTATATATATATATGTATATGTTTGAGTAGATGTATTTTAAAATATTATAGTAGGTAATTTAGGATCTGGACTCCTATTTTTTCTTTTTTTTTCCCCTGGCCTACATTACTAAATTACTTCTCAGACATTTTCTATGCCTGTCAAAATTGTGCCTAAAAGAAGGTTTGGCCAGTCTGCCAGGTACCACCTTAATCCCCTAGAATAATTTGAAAGGGTCATATAACCTGGGGAAAGGTAGTTTTCTGTTTGGATGCTAGAGAGTCATGAAAAAGTGGTACCAAGAGTCAGAATTTCTTAATTTTGAAGAGAATCCTTTCTCTAGGCCTCCACATTATTGCCTTCTTTCTATGCTCCCAAAAGTCCTATTGAAAATCCTACAAAATTACTATATTTAGTGCTTCCCACTCAACCAACAAAGCCTTCCATAATCACAATCTACTAAGTTGTCAAGACTAGTCACTTCTCTTCTGCTTTTCTAGCTTCAATCAGAAACCAAATAAACAACACATTTCACTTAGAGTTTGCTTCTTTTATAATATGAGATTTTTCTATTGTTTTGTAATGTGACACTCAATTTTTTTCTTTGTGTTTTAGAGAAACAAAGATTCTTAGAATAATTCAGACAGTGATATATTTAGCAAGGAATCTGATTACAAAAACAAAACAAATTGGGTCTAAGACTCTTGGTCAGCATGAGGCTAGGGCAGATAGGTACATTGACAGTAAGAGACCTATAGACTGTGGTGGTGCTGCTCACGTGCACAGTATACACAGGATTGCATGGAACAGAAAAGGTGATCTTCACCAGAGTCAAGCTGTTGATTAAATAGTTAGGTCAATATATTTGGCATTGTATTATAATGAAAAGAATTACCAGATGAAGTTGGGGGGATGGAGTTTTGGAGGTATTCAAAGTGCAAGAGTTGTAAAGTGCCGCATCATTTTCTGATGCAAGTACATATTTCCAAACATCTGGGCTCCTTTCATGGATGTTGTGGAAGACCCAACATCCCTCTAGTCCAATCAGATTAAAGTGATGAAGGACTTCTCCAATTCCTGCATGAACCCAGGAGATTGCGTTTTGAAAGGTCAATTGTTTAGAGCCTACGTGAATGGGGGAAGTACAACAGAGTGATGAAGAGCAAGAGTTCAGTGATAAAAAGTGATACCAACATGAGTCCTAGAAAAAGAGCAAGGTGTTGAGGTGTCAGTGCCAGTGGGCAGTGATTTATCAAGTGAAGCACACAGCCAAAATATAGAATGTAGGGGATTTAATCCCAGAGGCCTCCCAGTATTGCCTGCCAGTATCAACAATTCCCAGAATCCCATAATGGTCCCAAGTGTGTATAGAAAGGCATACCTAGGTGTAGAAGCTCCCAGGTAGGAGTTGCTTAGCTTCTGGTGTGACCCAGTCTCTTCCAACCTGTTTTGCCCCATACCTTAGTTCCTAGCATTTGGTCTCCTTGGCAAAAGTGCTGTAGGATCCTGATGCAGAAGCTCAGGCAACAGAAGTAGGGAGGCCAATGAGCTACAGCTTTTAACTACCTCTTTTTAGATGCATGGTTGGCAGACTGGTTCTTCTGGATTGGCTCCAGTCTTCTTGAGAGACAATGAGTAATAGCAGCCAGTAACTAGAGGTCCTTGAGAAGCTGGGCAATGTACATAGAATTTGTATGAACTTTCCTGCCAACGAATAAACTTCTTTATATCCACAACCTGCCAGTGGCATAGCACACCCCAGAGGCATACCTTGAATATGGATGTTAACAGATTTTCCTTTTGCCAACTTGTAGAACTTGGCTAAGACTACAATTTTGGCAGTATGAGCATTGATAGCATGGTTGATTGGCATGACCAATTGATTTGTTGGTCTTAAAGAATGATAGATAGCTCTTGTATGGTCTTGCCAATTCTTCACAAATGAGGAGCCATCAATGTAGAACATTAGCTCAGGGCAATCTAGTGGGGGTGTTTTTGAGATCTTTTTGAGTTGCTCAATCAGGTACACTCTGCTGTTATATAGTCATGCAGGGGTAATTGTACTGAATCTCCCGTAAGTAGATCAGGAAGAAGAGAAACTGGTTTCAAGATGCTGCATCTTTTTAAAGTAATACTCTCATCTGCAAACAAGATTACCTTGTATTGGGCCAACTTCTGGTTAGAAAAGGCCTGAGTATGATGGCACAATAAAAGGGCCCTGACCTCATGTGGGCAAAAGATAAATGGTTGCTAATAACAAGGTCATGAACCTTATCAATTAAGGTGACTGTCATCTCTACAACATGAAGGCAAGATAGTGCACCTCTGGCCACATGGTGTAATAAGAAGGAAAAGTACGCAATGTGCCTGTGCTTAGGGCTGATGATCTGAGTGAGGACAGTAGATTCCCCTCCCCTTCTGTTCATGCACAAACAGGGGGAATACCTTTTCACACATGGAGGTCAACTACAGGGCTCAGAGAAGGGTTGCTTTAAAGATGGTCATGCTGGTTTGGTGTTCCTTGGTTAGGACCAGAGTTTCAGGAAGGTCTCTTTTCCTCAACTCCATCAAGGCTTTTGTGATTTCACTAAAGGAGGCACTTGCTTCCTAAAGTAGCCCATAGCTTCCAGAATAGTGTCTAATTGGTTCTTAGTTCTTGAGAGGCCAAATTTCTGGAGGACTGAGATCCTTTTGCAGGAGATCCATTTGGAGTTTTGACTTAATAGAAAGCTAAGATATTCAACCTCAGGCCTGCACCACTGATATTTATCTTTAAAGAACTTATGGCCTCTCTATGTCAGTTGCTTCAAAAAATGGAAACTATCAGACTTGCAAGCAGCCTCATCAGAGGAAGCAAGCAGTAGATCATCCACATATTGGATAAGAAAAGAACCTGCCACAAAAGTGATGGAGTCCAAATCAGTCTAAAGGATCTGAGAAAATAAGATGTGTCTCTTTACTTATTGTTGCGACAGCCTACTCCAAGTTCACAGCTGATTCTTCCACATGAAAAAAACAGGTACTGGGTGTCATGGTGCACTTAATTGCTAAAGAAAGTTGAACACACTTTGAGGCAGCTAGGTGGTGCAGTGGATAGATCACTGGCCCTGAAGTCAGGACGACCTGAATTCAAATCCAGCCTCAGACCAAACACTTGACACTTACTAGCTGTGTGACCCTGCACAAGTCACTTAACCCCAATTGCCTAAAAAAAAAAAGTTGAACACAAATTTACAACTGTAAAATAAGTAGCTGAGGAAGCATTGAAGATATTATGGTAGTAAGGATGTTATGGTATGGTTAGGGACTGCAGGATGCTGTGGGACCATATAAGCATTAATGGCTTGGAAGTCCTATACAAAAAAATATACAGGTTTCCTATCTGGTCTGAGATTGGGCTATTTAATGGGCAGAATATAAGTGTTGCAGGCAAATTTGCAAAGGACTATCACCCCCTGCAGAAAGAGGGGCTCAATAATGGGTGAGATATTGGCCTCTGTCTTATGACTAAGGAGGTATTAGGGAACTGAAAGAAGCTTCCCTTTTGTGTCGGTAATTTCTACAGGGGATACACTCTTTTAAGATATGTACCTCAGAGGAACTATTCCTCCATATTTGGAAATCTTGGAAGGGAGCTTTGAGTCTTCAGTTTCTAATTTTGACTCTATGGCAGGCCCAAGGATTAGAGGAAAGAGAGATTCAGAGTGTCAGGGATCTCCAAACTAAAAGTCCCCTCTGGGGAACATTTAATAATGGCCCAAGTTTGCATGGTAAGGTCCTACTCAGAAGATTTGTGAGAGATGAAGGGCTCAAAAGAAAAGAACACTCAAGAAGTAAGGGTCCATAATCCCATGCAGTAGGTAGTGTCTGGAGACTCTTGAGGACTTCCCACTTACTCCTGCCACATCAATTGACTCCTAAATATTGACATTGGAACTGGGCTGGTGGGTCAAAATGGAATGGGAAGCCCCTATATCAAATAGGTAGTAGTAAAATTCTCTTCCTACCAAGATAGTAGCAAGTGAGGACAGTGTGGGCAGGGGCTAGATGGTTGGAATCAAAGAATTCAAACTGCCAGTATAAGCTACCTTCTTCTCCCTCACATTCCTAGATGGGCTCGGCATTTCTCTGTTGAAGATGCCCTACTTTTTCACTATGCAATTGCAGGTAATGTAACTGTGCTTCCTGCAGTAAAAATGTTCCCCGGTTCTTAGCCATATGTTCCTGGGTGGGATTTGAAATGTCAGAGACAAGAAGTAATATATTTTTCTTTTGATAGGCTTATTCTTCCCTTCAAAGACATTAGTGGCAATTCCTTTCAATTCAATAATGTCCTTCCCATGCCACCCTGGAGATGATTTTAGAAAATAATCTGTGATGTATAGGGAGGATTTATTAACAAAGGCAGTGTAAACAAGTCAGGCATCTTTGGGATTTAAAGGGACCAGGCCAGGAAATTGCCTAGGATTTTTGTATAGCCACTCAAAAGACTGGGGATTGCATCATTTTTTTGGTTGATCTCCTGAAACTTATTCAAATTTTCATGCACAATGGTTGACTTCTCCGTTTCCCAAATAGACTTTCTCTAGCTTGGACCATTCTGGTATGATCATCAGAGTCATTAGGGTTCCACTGGGGGTTCTTGGAAGGGCCAACTGTATTGATTGCCTTGCTGTTTTCCTCTTGGGTGAGGTAGGTGATTAATAGCCTTGAAAAAATGGCTACTACATGTACAAAAATATTTTTAGCAGTTCTTTCTGTGGTGACAAAGAATTGGAAATTGAGGGGTTGTACATCAATTGAGAAATGGCTGAACAAGTTGTGGCATATGAATGCAATGGAATACTATTGTGCTATACGAAATGATGAGCAAGCAGACTTCAGAAATACCTGGAAAGATTTGCATGAATCGATGCTGAGTGAAGTGAGCAGAACCAAGAGAACATTGTACACAGTATCAGCCACGTTGTATGATGACTAACTATAGACTTAGCTCTTCTCAGCAATGTAAGGATCTAACACTTCTTCAGAAGTCTCATGGTGGAAAATTCTATCTGCATTCAGAGAAAGAACTGTGGAGTTTGAGTGCAGATCAAAGCATACTATTTGTTCTTTTGTTGCCTTCTGTTTTGTTTCTTCTTTTTTGTGGCTTCTCCTATTGGTTCTAATTCTTCTTCATAACATGACTAACATGAAAATGTGTTTAATATGAATGTATATGTAGAGCTTGTAACAGATTACACACTGTTTTAGGGAGGAAGGCAGGGAGGGGGAGAAAATTTAAACTCAAAAGCTTATTGAAGTGAATGTTGAGAACTAAAAATAAATTAATAAAAATAAAATACTTTTTTAAAAAGTAGAAAAAAAAGAAAAGAAAGTGGCTGTCCTTTCTCCTGATGAGAAAAATATCTCAAATGTATCAGTCATATCTCCCCAAGTGGGGTAATGATTTCTAACGATGGCCTGGCATTTTCTTACTACGTCCCAGGATCTTCATCAAACCAACAGGTTTTTGATTGCCAGATGGCCAAATCAGAAACTTTAAAGGCTGGTAGACCCATAACTAGATAATCCACCCCACACCTCTTGGGGCTAGCATAGGAAAGACAAAAGGTGTATGAAACCAGCATCAGGTGAAGAAGACAGGGTGTTAGTAGAGAGAGGACTGTAAGTGGGGGAAAGGCAAAGAAGGATGAAGAGAAGATGGAGGCAGTAAAATGGGGGCAAACTGGTAGAAGAGAGTCAGGAGGTACAAAATAAGAGTAGTTCAACAGTAATAATTTATTTTTTAGGTGCATAATTTTCTAAAAGCAATTGCAAAGCATTTAATTTGCGATAATCAAGGGTCCTTCCTTCAGGCCAAATTTGAACCCATCAGGATTTTTATAAAACTTAGACCAATCTTTAAGTAAATTAAGAGTTTTATTTTTAGATATCCTCTTCTATATGGGAAGTTTCCCTGATTCCAAGCTACAATACACTTTCCCAAGAGGGACTCCTCAGGTTTATTGGAATTGGTCCTCATAATGGACTGAGGAAATATTCTTCAAAATGGGAGCATTTCCCCTGAATTCAAGAAAAAAGAAACTTCCCCTTAATTCCTCTATCAAAATCCTATTACCACCTGTGAGTTTTGAGTCTGGATGAATTTTGAAAGGATCTAGAGGTCCTGGACCAGTGATCCTTCACTGAGGAAGTACCTTGGTGCTACCTTCCTTCAGCGAATGTCCAATTATCACTCAGAAACTTGTGATGTCATCCTGGCTGGCTCACAAATCCTGTTATAGAGTAATAAAGATTCTGAGAATAATCCAGACAGCAATTTAAACATTTTTATTAAGCATCAGCTATGTGTACAATCTTGCAATTAGTCCTGGGAATATGAAGGGGAAAAATTCCTACTCTTAAGGACCCTAAAATACCATTTTTTGACCAGTTAAAATTAATACACTAAATTACTATATAGAAATTCAATGCACACTCATTCCTCAAAGGACACTAATTTTTCTACTCAACTGTATAGCATTATCTTTTCAAGGAAGAAAGTATCGTTTTCAAATTTTCAAGGGCATCACTTCATATCACGTTACCTAATACATTCCTCTGAATTTCCCAATGTATCCTTTTGATTTTCCTTTGTATTTTTATGTATTAGAATGGTGATAGGAAGGAGAGAAAAAAAATTTCCAACTTCTCTTTAGGAATGTCCATTGTCAACATATACCCATGATACTAGATACCACAGTTGATTCTAGAATACCCCCTCTTACTTCCTTCTATAATAATTGGATTCCATCAATGATGAATTTAAAACTGAAAGAATAACTAGATTTATAAATAAAAGATAATTGGTTCAAGAAAGTTTTGTTGTTTCTAAGAATTCCTCATAATAACTGACTTTATAGAGCTAGTAATCAATCATTAAGCAATTTCAAGCACCTACTATGTGACAGGCACTGTACTAAACACAAGGGATACAAAAAGAGTCCAAAGACAATCTCTGTCCTCAAGGAGCTTATAATCTTATGGGTATAATAGTAAGTAGCAAAGTCAGTATTAAAGCCCAGGATATCTGATTTCCAAACCAGTGCTCTTTTAACTATACTATACTGTACTATGCTATACTATATCATATCATACCATACTATCTATATTATACTTTACTACTGTACCATACTATACCATACTATACTAGTCCACTTCCTCAGGAATCAATAGGGCAAAAATTGTATTGGCCACTTTTAATTAGATAATACTCTATTCCCCAAGATAATTCAGTACCACTCTGTCATTAGAGTTTTCTTTTGACTCTCCAACTCCATAAATCATGCACAATTTTGATCTCCATAAACTGCCTGTCAGTATGAACAAAAGGAAATCTGTAAACTACTTTCCTGTAATTTTCATAAAAGTAAATGGTTGTGGAATGCATTCAGAATGGTTTTATTTAACACAGAAAGGAAGTAAACACAGACACATATACTTTTCAGAAATATGTGCTTTGGACTAAGATTTATAACTACTGAGATGATCATAAATCTGGTCCTCCTTTAGATTGTAAGTTATTTGTTCTTATATTCTAGTAATTTCAAATATTTTTACATATAATTACATAAGAATCTTTTCTTTAACTTGTATTTAATTTCTTGGTATTTCTCCCAAAGTAACAAGCAGTGTTAGGAACATAGCAGGCTCTTCATAGGTACTTATTGACTCATAGCACACAACATACATTTTAATTAAAGATTTCTAATATTGTCACGTTAATAATGGCTTTCATGAAAGCATCACTTTCATCTATCCTTTACAATGTCATTGGTAGAGTATGTGTCAGTTAAAGTCTTTCAGGTCATGTTTTATGCAGTTTTTGCAATAATAAAGACTCTTGCTCTTATGCAATATTATTGCTAAGATTTTTTATCCCATTCTATTTTTATCTGCCTTTGTTATGCATTTCTAAATTGATTGATGTAGCAAACTGTCAAGGAATTATTTACCAATAAGACTGACATCAACTCTGCCAAATTGGGGCCTGCTTTATATTCTTCATACCTTACTACTTTTCTTAAATTCTGCTCTGATATTTCAGTGCTGTGGCATTTGTTACTGACATCTTCATTGATTGGTAGCAAATAACCCTACAATGCAAATGTTGCTTACCCCTCTCCACATTCCAAACACAATGATTATTTCTTCAGATTCCTCAAGATATATCCTAATTATTTATAACAGCTAAGTATAAATGTATATCTACTGGAGAGATTGCTTCTGGTAGAATTTATTTAATGTAAGTCACATATAGTTTACATTAGTTTTTTATATTATTTTTAGCCTATGATCAATAGAATATCTCTTGGCTTATAACATGACTTTACTGTACTTTGTGAATGGGATGAGAAAGTGAAACTATTTTCATCAAATGATAGTATTGAAAGATATTTTAACAAAATGGCATTTCTTCATGCCATTTGTGACCTATGGTATTAACTATCTAAATTCTCATAATTTAAGATTTCAAGCTCTCAAGATTTTCATCTACAGAAGAGATAAAATAGTGCCTCAGGGAGAACATAGAACAGTGAAAATAAATAAGAGAAGGGGCTGAACAGGAGTCCTCTTGGGACAATCAGAGAAGATCTGAAGAAAAATCCCAGGAGGAATTTTCCTCCCTATGAAAAGTAAACAAGTCTAGGATAGGGACCTGTTAAACAACAAGTGGCAATTGTTGGGGTTAGCTGGCTTGGGAGGCTGTCTCAGCCCCAGCCACGGGATCTTCTATCCCAGGGACAGTGAGGGGAGTTGGATATCTGATCTGGGGAGATCAAGGGAACCTCTGCTGACAAGGAACTCCAGACCTACCTATTGTGCTGCTGAGACATGGTGGGGGAGGGGGAGAGAGAAGGAACCAACATGGTTAGACCCAGTGAGGGTGAGTGTAGAAGCAGTGGGGCAGGCTACCACTGGCCATGGGCACTTAAAGGAGGCTGGAGGTATTGGTTTGAGTCCAAAGTCAAAAGGGAGAACTGAAGAAGATTTGAAGCCAGAGGCACAATCTCCTATACCCCAGGATTAGAGGTGATTAAAAAAACTAAACTATTACCAAAAAAAAAAATGCACAGGCAAAGAAGAAAGAATTTAACTATAGAGAGCTATTATGGGAATAGAGAAGATCAGAGTTCATTTCCAGAGGACGACACTGATGCAATGAAATACTTTTCTGCCTCCAAAGAGTAATGTCAGATGGTCACCTGCCCAAAAAATAATTCACTGAAGAACTTAAAAAAAGACTTTCAAAATGAAATGAGAAAGATTGAGGAAAAACTAAAAAAAAAAGTAACAATAATCCAAGAAAAACAAGATTATGAAAAGAAAGACTTGTGCGCTGTGTTGGGGAGGATGGTGGGGAGGAAGGGGGAGAAAAACTTTAAACTCAAAAGCATATGGAAGTGATTGTTGATAAATCAAAATAAATTAACAATAAAATTTTAAAAAGAAAGACAACCAATTAGAAAAGGAGATCCAGAATCTTAATGAAGAAAATGACTCCTTGAAAATCAGAGTTGGGGAAGGGGAAACCAGCAAGGTTATAGGAGATGAACACACACACACACACACACACACACGCACACACACATGAAATATCCCATAAGAAAAACAACTGACCTGGAGAACAGATTATTAAGAGAAAACATAAGAATAATCAGACTCCCTGAAAGCTATGATCAGAAAAAAATCTTGATACAATACAAAAAATAATTAAAGAAAAATATCCTGAAGCATTAGAACAAAAGGGGAAATTGAAGTAGAAAAAATCCACCTATCACCACCTGAAAGAGATCCTATGAGAAAAACTCATAGGAATATTATAGTCAAATTCTGAAACCCCCAGCTCAAGGACAAAATATTATGAGCAAGAATAATAAGAACAATTTATATATGGGGGTACAACAGTTAGAATCACACAAGACCTAGCAGTGGTGATACTAAAAGATTGCAGGTCTTGGAACACTATATATCGAGGAGTAGAAGAACTGGGCTTCCAGCTGAAAATATCATACCCAGCAAAGCTAAGCATAATTTTTAATGAAAAATGAATATTTAATGAATTGTCAGACTTTTCGGGACTTCATTAAAAAAAACCCTGAACACAACAGAAGATTTGACATACAAGAACCAAGAGTATAAGGTACATACCAATGACCAATTACAAGGGAGTCAACGATAGAATGTTTACCTTTTTGTATGTAAAATGTCAAACCTATGTCTAAGATTTTTATTAGTAATTAGGTAGGTTATAAGTAAGATTAGGGTAGACCTGAGTACGATATGACTTCAAAAAGTAAAACCATTCAAGAACAGCTAAAAGAGTAATTATCTTATACAAAAGAGGTGGGAGAGGAAGAATCAATACAGAGGAATTAGATGGGGAAGGAAGGCTATTAGTTTTGGAAACTTACTTTTGTTGGAAATAGGTTCAAGAGGGAAAATATGTATACATCTAGATGAATATAAAAGTATTATAAATTTAGAAAGAAATAAAACTCTAAGGGGATAGGGAGGGAGAAGAGGATAAAGAAGGGATCTTTAGAAGGGAGGGTCAGGGAATTGCTTAAAAGGGACATATAGAAGGGTATTTCAATCAATGGGAATGGGAGGATAAGGGAGGGATCTTTACAGAGGAGGGTGAAAGAATAGGTCAAAGGGGTGTACAAATGGGCATTTAGATTTAGGTGAATGGGAGGATAAGGGAGGGATCATTGGGGAAGGTAGGTTAAGTAGTAGGAGGGCAAGGTAGTGGGTAGAAGTAAAGTTGAGGAATTAGGAGAGATAAGAAAAAAGAGATACACACAAACATAAAAACAAAGATTAGGAGTATAATCCCTTAGGGAAGGTATATGTTTATATATGTATGCATATGTATGTGTATATATGAATACATGTGTGTTTATCTGAATATCTATCTATAAATCTATCCACGTTTAATTGTAGCCTCAGGGTGGGTGGAGGGTGAAAGAAGGGGGAAAAAAGAACAAAGTAAAAAGGGTACAGAAGAGAACAAAAGGAAACCTACAATGAAGCAAAGAAAAGATAAGACAGCTTTCAACATAAAGCACAGTATTTAACATATTTCTTGAAATGGAAAGTTATTGCTACATCTTCCGAATCCTTTCCTCTATTCTGCTGTTCACAAGACAAGTTTTTTTTCTTTCCTTATTTTATATATCAGGTTAATATTCAAGCTTACAATGTTTCTTCTTCTTTTCTTATTATGTATTTAAGTTTTAATATTTGTCTAAAATTTAAAAAAAAATAAAAGATGACTTTCAATATTAAGAGGTCAAAAAAGTCTTAATGTGGTACTGATATAAAATAAGAAGTGTCAATTCTGAATTATCTAAAGTAGATTGTGTTCTAGTAATGATTAAACTCAGGGAAGAACAATTAAAGAATTAAGAATAACAATTTATTTCCTAGGCTAAAGTTCGTTCAAAAACATGTATTGTCTGTTCCAGAGAATCAAATGAAGATACATAGGAAAGGTGTGTGTTTATTTTTTTTCTTGTTTGTTTGTTTTTTGTTGGAGGTGAGGGCTAGGTAGCAAAGGGATATATATCTAAACTTGCAGTCATGAGGACCTAAGCTCAAATCCTGACTCAAACATTTGATAGTTGTATGAACCTGAACAAGAATACCTTGGCTCTGTTTTAATCTCCATCTGCTTCAATTTCCTTATCTGCAACAGGATGATAATAATAGCACCTACATCCCAAGCTTGTTGTGAGTATCAATTGAAATATTTGCAAAGCATTTTGTAAACCTTAAAGCTTCATTTATATGCTTGCTATTGTTGTTGCTATTGTTATAATCATTATCGGTACAGAGAGAGATTATATTAATGTATTTGAAGTCAGAGACATGGGTTCATATCATAGCTCTACTAATTACTGCCTATGAAACTTTCAGCAAATCCATTAATCTCTCAGGCTCTTAGTTTCCTTATCTATAAAATAAAAAAAGGTGTTTAGATTAGATGACCTCTGAGCCTCATTCTGGATATAAATCTATAATCTATTCTGCGAAAACTACTAGGTCACAGAGCAATAGCAGTGTCAGGTGCCATCTCTGTGAATTTTAGAAGTGAGGCTAGAATAGAAGGAAATAAATTGACCCCTATGTGCCTGGTACTATGCTAAGTGCTTTACAAATATTGTCTCATTTAATGAAATTTTACAATTATTCTTGAATTTCACATATTCCTTTGTTCTTCACACAACCGGGGAGTTAAGTGTTATTATCTACATTTTACAGTTGAAGAAACTATGCCAGACCTTAGGGGACTGAGCAGTGGTCCACAGCTACTAAGTTTCAGAGGCCACAGTTGAACTTAGGCCTTCCTGACTCCAGGCACAGCAATCTATTCACTGTGCCACCTAGCCTTCATAATGAGAGTTAGTCTTTAACTGGGGTCTGAATGTTAATCAGGATTATGATAGGTATGGGAAAAAAATAAAATATGTGAGAAACATGGAGAATTCAAAAGTTATTTTCAACTTTTTATGAAAAGGGTGGAGCGAAACTTTCAAAAGGTTTTCCCCCTAGATCCCTGTTGCCAGGTGATTGGTAAATAATGTCAGTTGAGAACATAATGAGGGAAGTGGGTCAGAGTGAAAGATTATGAGGGGAGGGAAGCACACTCCAGGTTTTCTCTTTAATCTTCTGCCACAGACAGAGGGGTATGAGGACAGAGGGTGGGAATGCTGAAAATGGTTATTACAACCACAACTAGAATGATTAGTTGTGAACTTAAAGAGGCTTCATTAGGTATGACTCTGGGTCCTGAATTTAAAGGAGAATAGTTGTTATTTGCTGATGAAGAATTAATTAATTTCTTCAGGGAATGCAAGTGTAAGCAGAGGCTGAAGGCCTGAAGACTTGGATGCAACATGTATATTTGAAAAGTTAGGAATGTGGCTATGGTGAAGATAATGGCTTTGATCCCTAGGCTTAGTTCTTTTCTGCTGCTTATCTGCCCAGATATGGGGAGGAGAGGGAAGTCAGGGGAGGGAAAGGAAAGGAAAGGAAAGGAAAGGAAAGGAAAGGAAAGGAAAGGAAAGGAAAGGGAGAAAAGGGAATGGGAAGGAGTAGAGATGATAGGAGAGCAGAGGGAGAGGAGGGAAAGGAATTGAAAGGAGTGAAAGGAGAAAAAGGGAAGAGAGGGTAGAAATAATGAAAGAGAAGGGAAATATATGCATATGCATATATTATATATGTGTCTGCACATATTATATGCACATTTATGCACATATATATACATATTTGTCTAAGAACTACAAGTCTACAAGTAAAAAATAATTTCAAACTATATATAAACTACAACTGAAACATGAGCATTTTTGCAAATAATTCTTACTCTGAGATTTCCAAATAGAAAAGTGGATAATAGTGAAAACAGGATGTTGTATCTACATGTCCTAGAAGGAATTACTTTGAATGTACTAGAGCTCCATATAAAGATGACCCCTGTTGCATTTGGCTTAAAGGAAATGATGAGTTAGCTTTATATCTAACTGATTTCCAATGGGTCTCATGAGCTCAAAGTTAGGAATGTGGCTGGGGTGAAGATAATGGCTTTGACCCCTTTGACCAATGCGTCCAATGAGCTCAACTCATTCTCATCTCTAAATCTTTGTTTCTATGGTTCCCACACCTACCAGAAATGCCAATGTTTATTTCCCAATCAGAGTAAATTTTGCATTTTCTTCACCTTCTTTCTAATATCCCCCTAATTTCTGAAGTGATAGTCGTTGTACTCCTAAGACTTCATTTGTTTATAGGATACTTTAAAATATTGTCTTAGTCTTTTTTTTTGTAAGCCATTTCCAGAGTTGAACTCTGAGTCCCTCACAGAAAGAACCATTAAGCTTCTTTTGTATTCCTCATGCCACCTCAGACCAATGTATTGCATTCACATAGTAACATCATTCCCATATGGTCCATAATATCACAAAGGCTTCATTCAGCTTCACTTTATTCTCTGGCCACATTCATACCTGTCTACCTTGTTGTGGCATGAGATCTTGCCCTTTTCTCCTTTCCAGTTCAGAATCCATAATCAAGCCAATACTGCTAGTGCTCATGGAAAAGAAATGTAAATTTACCCTCCTTTGGCTTCACTCACCAATTCTGTGACATTCTAAAGAAAAATTCCACTTCATGACTACCACTTCTATATTTCCATCTTCCCCTAGTAAGGGCGTTATGACCTTGAAGACAAGGACTCTCTTTGCTTTTCTAATTTCCCCAGTATTTAGCACAGTCTTTGCATATACTAAGTTCTTCATAAATAATTTTGCCTTCCTTCCTTCATTCCTCAATGTTTGTTGAAATAACTTGAATATTCATAATTTATCTTTATTTTGTACACAACCATTCTTCAGATACATTTATCAGATCAAACGTTTTGAGTTTTTTCCTGACAGAATTTCTATATGCTTGAGTACCAATTTTTGGCTAGTAAAGCTGCCCACCCCTCCCTAAAAATTTTTTAAATAATGAGTGCTCACAATGATTGTTCATCAAATAACATCAAGATTGTTCATAAATATTCATGACTGGCAAACCACTGTTGTTAATGACAGCTCTGCTCATCTCATATAAAATTAATCCTATTTTTCTGGCTTAACTTATAAAGCTCTTTAAGAGCTTTGTCAATGGTCATCAATTCTAGCTCTTGTTCAGATTCACAATCATGTCCTAAACGGGAAAATTTAGAAAATGATGCATGGATTCCCAAACTTGTGATATTTGTTCATAAACCTTGTGAAACTTGACAGATTATGCAGATAACATCATTCATGACCATCTCTGGCTTTCCTACTTCCCTGAACTTTTGTGAACATTAATAAATCTTTCCAAATGCTGCAATCTCTGCAATTGTCCATGATTATTTGCTGGTTATGCATGAATGGCCATGTATAGTGGCTGAATACTGCAATTATAAGTGCTGATTTTTATTGTGAAGTTATAACCACTTCACCTGTTCCTAATGTGAGTCAGGCCTGTAGGAAATGTTATGTATTTTGTGAATTGAAATTAGGTAAATATGAAAAAAATAAACAGCTTTGAAGTGGAGCTTAGAATAGTTTTCAGACAGCAGCAATTGGAAAGGGCTGCTGCTAACAATTGAGTTTTGATTAAAGATGTTACTTTAGCATCCTCAGAACTTCCAAATGCCCATTGCCCTTGAAATTAAGGCTAGATTCCTCACCTCAACTCCACTTTATTTTGCAGTTACCTTTGTCTTGCAGAGAATGTGAATAATCTAGATTTTGGGGGGGGTAAGTTGAATATATTCAGTTATATGTGTAGATGGATATTTAGTGTCAAAAGTACTACAATAATATTGAAATAATATTGAAAAGGGACTTTGATTTTTGAAATCAAAATCTTCAAGTGGGGAAGATACCTGTTTTTCATACCAAGAGGGAAAGAACCTGCTTCTCCCTTCCCAAGCAGTCCCAGAAGATAAACCAAACCTCTTTATGTAAGAACAGTATCTTTACTGAAAGGAGTCAGCAGAGGAAGTCAGCAGAGGGAATGTTTTCTTCTCCCTGTCCCCTTTGTGAAGGTAACATTTTGCTGTCTCCCTTAAGTCTTAGATGTTACAAAGTCTCTTGAAAGAGATTGTAGTCACTCACAAAGAAATTGACCTGGAACTCCACAAAAGATACAATGAAAACAAATACAAACAAACAAGTAAATGAAGAACACACTTTTCAGATTATGACATACAATTATAAAAGTAGACCACTGATTTTAGTCTATCAGTTCATGTAAACTTGGACAGGCACTGTCCTGTCTTCTCTTCTCCTGTCATCTCCTGTCCTATTACCTGAGGGTGTTTGGCCCAAAAGCAGGTAAAATTTTATGGCTGAAAGCTACCTAGTTAGCTTGCAGTTTACTGGCTACATTTCTTTCTCAGACACCAAGCCTTAAACCCATTTCACTCTGGATATTATGGATTGGACAACAATAGGTCCCTGCCCAAGAACCATTTTTTGGGTCTCCAGGCACAGAGTGAATGTAACTAGCAACTATTTCTCTTTAGGCCAGCAACCCTGAGGGTCTTCCCCTCCTGGTTTGATTTTTTTTTTTTTTAATTAAAGGGACCATCCCTTGAATCACTCCTTAAAGAGGCCTATTCACCGAATGGGCTTTGCCTCACTTAAAGTGAGAAACTGAAAATTCCTTAGCTTAAAAGGGCCAAGGTCTTCCATTGCATCTTGGGACATCTCCAGTCATGGTGGTCAATATCTGACCACTGGACCGAGATAGCTCTGGAAGAGAAAGTGAGACTGGTTACTTTGCACAGCACTCCCTCACTCAAATCAAAGTCATGTTATCATTTCCCTGATGCCATGGTCCTCTTCAATAACAAAGGACAAAACACATACAAGGACAGGCACTACAGGTGATTAATGAGCTGGGCCCATATTTGAAGAGAAATTGGAGATAGGGCTTTACAGTGTACTATATTTTCCATATTGTCCAGCATTTTCAATTATTTCAAGTCAATCCCTGGCAACAAAACTCACCATTTTAATACTAATATTTTTAAAGTGTTCCTATGTCACTCTTTAAGAAATATGAAAGTGATGGGCAACCCAAATTAGAGTAGCATATTGAATGATGAATGTGTCCATATTTGAAATCAGGGTTCTTGTGTTTAATAATGGGTAAAAAATATGAATGATATCTATTACTAAAAAATGAAATAGGCCACCCATGCAATAAATCTGAAGGATTAAAGCTGGATAGACTGAACTGCTCATATGTGTGTATGTGTATGTATATGCATATATATATATGTATATGTGGTGTGTACATATATTATATATTATATATATACATGCACACACACATAAGGTGTATGTATGTGTACATATAAACATTATAGAATTATAATTTTAAAGCTAGAGGAAATTTAGAGGTTATCTAAACCAACTTCATCATTTAGTAAAGAAACTGTATTGTTATTATGACATTTAGAAGGGATATACGTAGACAGAGGATGTGGGTATAATTTGACTTTAATGTGATGATAAAAAATAATTACTGAGTGAAAAAAAGAAGATTGTCCTGGGAGAAGAGGAAAGGAGGAGACAGAAAAGAGTAAATTATATCACATGAAATGGCATAGAGACCTACTACACTACAGGAAAAGAAGAGAGGTGTTGAGCATTATTTGAAACTTACTCTCATCATATTTGGTTCAAAGAGATAATAACATACACACTCACTTGGGTATAAAAATCTTACCTTATAGAAAGCAACTGGGGTAAGGGGGGAAAAGAAAGGGTTGGATACAAGGAAAGGAAGAAGGGAAGGATGAAGTAGTAGGGGAAAGAAAAAAGGAAGGGTGGGGGGCTGATAGAAGGTAGAGCAGATTAAGGGAGACAGTGATCAGAAGCAAAACACTAGGGTTGAGTGAAGGGGAGAAAGGAGAAAGAAAGGCATAAATGGAGGGGAAATAGTATGGAGAGAAAGACACAGTTAGAAATCATAACTGTGAATGTGAATGGGATGGGCTCTCCCACAAAATGAAACTGGATAGCAGAGCGAATTAAAAAACAAAATCCCATAATATGTTTTTTACAAGAAACACATTTAAGAAGAGACATACATGCAGAGTGAAGGTAAAAGGCTGGAGCAGAATATATTATGTTTCAGCAAAGTAAAAAAAAACAAAAACAAGGTAGCTATCCTGATTTCAGACAAAGCAAAAGCAAAAATAGATCTTATTAATGAGATAAGGAAGGAAACTATATCCTGCTAAAAGGTACCATAGACAATGAAATAATACAAATACTAAACATATATGCACCAAGTGGCATAACATCCAAATTCAAAAAGGAGAAGTTAAGTAAGTTACAGGAGGAAATACACAGCAAAACTATCATGTTGGGGGATCCCAAACTCCCCCACTCAGAATTAGACAAATATAACCAAAAATAAACAAGAAAGAAGTTAAAGAGGTGAATAGAATTTTAGAAAAGTTAGATATGATAGATCTCTGGAGAAAACTGAATGGGGATAGAAAAGAATGTACCTTTTTCTCAGTGGTACATGGCACCTAACCAAAAACTGTGCAATGTACAATTTATCATGTATAAGGACATCAAAACCTTACAATCTGATGCAGAAATGCTGAATTATTACAAGCATCCTTTTCAGATCATGACACAATAAAAATTACATGTAAGAAAAGATCATGGGAAGAAAAACTGAAAATTAATTTGAATCAGTTAATTCTAAAGAATGAATGGATCAAATAACAAATCATAGAAACAATTAATAACTTAATTGAAGAGAATGACAATAATGAGACAACATACAGAAACTTGTGGGACACAGCCAAAGCAGTTCTTAGAGGAAGTTTTTTAACTCTAAATGCTTACATGAATAAAATAGAGAAAGAGGAGATCAATACATTGGACATGTAATTAAAATGCTAGAAAAAGTGAAAATTAAAAATCCCTAATTAAATACCAAATTAGAAACTCTGAAAATCAAGGGAGAGATTGATGAAATTGAAATTAGAAAAATGATTGAAATAATAAATAAAACTAAGAGCTGGTTTTATGAAAAAAAATAAAATTGATAAATCTTTGTTTAATTTGATTTAAAAAAGAATTAAGAAAACCAAATTACCAGTATCAAAAAAAATAAAAAGGTGAATTGACCACCAATGTAGAGGAAATTAAATACACATACACACATATATATGTATGTATGTATGTATGTATGTATGTATGTATGTATGTATGTATAGGAGCTATTTTGCCCAACTGTATGCCAATAAATTTGACAATCTTAGTGACGTGGATGAATAATTACAAAATATAATTTTCCCAGATTAACAGAATAAGAAATTAAATACTTAAAATAACCTCATACAGAAAAAGAAATTGAACAAGCATTATATGTAAAGGAGATAAGCTAAAAACAGTTCTAATAAGATCAGGGGTGAAATAAGGGTGCCCATTATCACCACTGTTATTTGATATTGTACTAGAAATATTAGCTTTAGAAATAAGGGAAGAAAAAAAATAGACAGTGAAGAAAGAGAGCTATCGCTCTTTGCAAATATGATAGTATACTTTAGGAATCTTAGAAAATCAACCTAAAAACTACATGAAATAATTAACAACTTCAGGAAAGTTGTAGGATATAAAATAAACCCACATAAATCATTAGCATTTCTATATATCACTAAGAAAGCACAGCAGCAAAATATAGAAAGAGAAATTCCATTTAAAGTAACTGTAGACAATATAAAATATTTGAGTGTCTACTGCCGACATTGACCCAGGAATTATATGAACAAAATTACAAAACACTTTTCACACAAATAAAGTTGGATCTAAATAATTAATAAAACATCAATTGCTCCTATGTAAGCTGAGATAACATAATAAAAATGATAAATCTACCAAGATTAATTTACTTAGTTAGTTCCATACCAATCAAACTACCAAAAATTATTTTTATAGAACTAGAAAAATAATAACAAAATTCATCTGAAAGAAATAAAAAAGTCCAGCATATTAAGGGAATTAATGAAGAGAAATGCAAGGGAAGATGGCCCAGCCATACCAGATCTGAAATTGTATTATAAAGCAGGAATCATCAAAACTACTTGCTACTGGCTTAGAAACAGAATGGTGTATTAGTGGAATAAGTTAGGTACCAAGTCACAGTAGTCAGTGACTATAGCAATCTACTACTCGAAAATTTGATAAACCCAAGAACTCGAGCTTCTCTGATATGAACTCACTATTTGACAAAACCTGCTGGGAAAACTGGAAAATAGTATGGCTAAACCTAGGTGATGGACAACATCTTACACAGTATGCCAAGAAAAGTTTGAAATGGGTACATAACACCATGTCCAGAGAAAAAAATATGGAGTCTGAATGCAGATGGAAGCATACTATTTGCTCTCCTTTTCCTCTTTTGTTTTGTTTTCTTGCTTCATTCTCATGGTTCATCCCATTATTTCTAATTATTCTTTACATCATGACTAATGGGAGAATATGCTTAACATGAATGTATATGTAAAGCCTATGTCAGATCGTATGCCATCTCAGGGTGGGGGGGCTGGGTAGAAGTAAGAGGAGAGAAAATTCAAAACTCAAAATCTTATGGAAGTGAATGTTGAAAATAAAATTAATAATTTAAAAAAAGAAAAAAGGAAAAAAAGAAATGAGCACATGATTTAGACATAAATAATAGTACCATAAGCAAATTAAGAGTGCAAGAAATAGTTAACCTGTCAGATCTATGGAAAATGAAATAATTTTTGATCAAACAAGAGATGGAGAACATTATACAGTGAAAAATGAATAATTTTGATTATATTAGATTAGAAACTTTTTACAAGAAGAAAATCAATGTAAACAAGATTAGAAGGGAAACATAAAGCTGAGAAACAATTTTTGAGGTCAGTGTCTCTGATCAAGGCCTCATTTCTATTTTTTTTATTTTTTATTATATTTTGGTGGGGCAATGGAGTTAAGTGACTTGTCCAAGGTCACACAGCTAGTAAGTGTTATGTGTCTGAGGGAAGACTTGAACTCAGATTGTCCTGAATCCAGGGCTGATGCTCTATCCACTGCACCATCTGGCTGTCCCAAGACTTCGTTTCTAAAGCTAATGTATCCAGTATGATATTGAACAATAGTGGTGATAATGGACATCCTTGTTTCACCCCTGCTCTTATTTGAAATGCTTCTAGCTTTTCCCCATTACATATGATGCTTGCTGAAGATTTTAGGTAGATGCTACTTATTATTTTAAGGAAGACTTTATTTATTCCTATGCACTCTAGTCTTGTTAATAAGAATGGGTCTTGTATTTTGTCAAATTCATTTTTAAAATATATAGAGAACTGAGTCAAATCTCTAAAACTAAAACTTATTCCCCAATTGATAGATGGTTAAAGGATGTGAACAGGCAATTTTCAGACAAAGAAATTAAAGCTATCTATAGTCTATTTAAAAATGCTCTAAATCACTATTGATTAGATAAATGCAAATTGAAACAACTCTGAGGTATCACATCACACCTATCAGATTGACTAACATGACAAAACAGAAAAATAATAAATGTTGGAGAAGATATGGGAAAATTGGAACACTAAAGCATTGTTGGGGAGTGGTGAACTTATCCAAACATTTTGGAGAGCAATTTGGATTGAGGTTCCTTTGTGCATATCCTTGGCTACCAAACTCTGCATATCATTTTATTGAACAATACCACTTCTAAGGTTGTTACCCAAAGAGATCATAAAAAGTATATTTGCATATTTTTGGTGGCCAGGAAATTGAGTGGATGCTTATTAATTTGGCAATGGCTGAACAAGTTGTGATACATGAATATAATGGATACTATTGTCCCATAATAAAGGATAAGTAGTTGGACTTCAAAAAAACATGGAAAAATCTGCATGAATTGATGCTGAGTGAAGTGAGCAGAACCAGGAGAACATTATACACAGCAAGAGTAACATTGGGTGATGACCAACTTTGATAGACTTAGCTCTTCTCAGCAATTCAAGGATCTAAGACTCACGATAGAAAATGCTATTCATATCCAGAGAATAAACTGTGGAATCTGAATGCAGATTGATGGACATTATTTTCTATTTTTTTCTTCTTTCTAATGATTTTTCCCTTTGTTCTAATTCTTCTTTACTACATGACTAATGTGGAAATGTGATTAATATGATTATACACGTATGACCTATATCAAATTGTATGCCATCTTGGTGAAGGGGGAAGGAAGCTGGGGTGAAAATTTAAAAGTCAAAATCTTATAAAAGTGAGTGTTGAAAACTAAAAATAAATAAATATTAAAAGAAAAAAGAAAAGAAGAACAAATCCTAGAACTTCATACATTGAATAAACCATATTTTTCCTTTATGTATATGTAACACAGTCTGACAAGTACACAGAGTCTCAGACAGCATCTCAACAAATAACCTTAGGGATCTAGGCTTACAAGTGCTTTGGAGAGTCATTGGAACATGTATAAATATTTGATACCTAGTCCTGGTTAGTTAACCATGTGATTAAGAAGGGGCTCAGATTAGACTTCCACTTCTGGGAGCCAAAATGGTGGAGAAAGAGGTGAGTCTATCTTACCATCTCTTATTAATCCCTGAAAGCCCAGAAAATATCACCCCAGGAAAAACCCTGCAACACCTGAACCAGAAGAAAGATGGGATGCAGCAATCCAGGAACCCAGACAGCTTGAGCAATTAACTGGAGAGGCCCCTCTTACCCTGGGGGAAGGGGAGCAGTACAGAATGGGAGGCCTCCCAGCAAGGTATTGGAAAACTCCACCTCAGCATACCAGGAGGAGATCCTGAAGCCCAGGTGGTGAAGCAGGGAAACACCAACACTTGGACCCCTGAGTGCCTCATTGAGGGTGGGGGAACCAGTGGAAACCAGCCCAGAAAACTACCAGGTGTCTCAGCATTCTACAGCAAAGGAGTTTCCCAGTGCCTATGCAAAACTAAGGGAACCATTGCTCCAGGGGACTCCAGGTGAATAAACACCCTACAACATCCATCTGAAAGGAGCTGAAGAAAGCAAAAGGAAGGAAAGGCCTGGGTGAGCAGGAAATCCCGAGGAGCCACACTACCCAATCCTACTCCTAGGGTTCCAGCATTGCTGATTCCAGCCCAACACCAGGTAAGCTGCCAGAATCCTAGAGCCTCCAACTGCCAACATTGGAGGCCCCAGCACACAAAGCCATTGACCAGACCCTAGGCTCCCAACACAGGAAGCTTGAGTCAGTGTCCTTTGCTCCCCAGCAGGAGAGCCCTATCTCTTTAAAGGCCAGGAAATAAGCAAACACCATGAGCAAAAAGAAACTTAGATTTTTATTATAGGAAGAGTGAAGATCAAAGCAGAAATTTTGAAGAGGACAACATTGTCAACAAACCTACATCTGGAACCTCAAAAGGGAATGTGAACTGGTCTGAAACCCAAAAAGCCTTCTTAGAAGAGCTCAGGAAGGATTTTAGAAGTCAGATGAGAGAGGTAGAAGAAAAATTGGGAAAAGACATGAGAGGTATGCAAGAAAAAGTCAATAGCTTGGAAAAGGAAGGACAAAAATTAACTGTAGAAAACAAGTCCTTAAAAAATACAATTGACCCAGGCAGCTAGGTTGCTCAGTGGATAGAGCACTGGCCCTGAAGTCAGGAGGACCTGAGTTCAAATCTGGACTCAGACCAAACACTTGACAATTACTAGCTGTGTTACCCTGGGCAAATCACTTAACCCCAATTGCCAAAAAAAAAAAAAAATACAATTGGCCAACTGGAAAAAAGTACACTGAAGAAAACAAGTCCCTAAAAAATACAATTGGCCAAATGGGGAAGGAGGTGCAAAATCTAATAGAAGAAAACAATTTGTTAAAAATTAGAATTGAGCAAATGGAAGCTAATGACTCCATGAGAGAGCAAGAATCAGTCAAACAAAAACAAAAGAATGAAAGAATAGATGAAAATGTAAAATACCTCATTGACAAAACAACTGACCTGGAAAATAGATCCAGGAGAGACAATTTAAAAATTATCGGTCTACTTAAAAAATCATGATGAAAAAAATAACCTGGATAGTATCTTTCAGGAAATCATAAAGGAAAGCTGCCCTGAGGTCCTAGAATCAGAGGGTTAAATAGCCATAAAAAGAATCCACCGATTCCCTCCTGAAAGGGATCCCAAATTGAAAACACCAAGTAATATAGTAGGCAAATTCCAAAATTACCAGGACAAAGAGAAAATACTGCAAGCAACAAGAAAGAAACAATTTAAATATCATGGAACCACAGTCAGGATTACACAGGATCTTGCAGCTTCTACATTAAAAGACAGTAGGGTATGGAATATGATATTCTGTAAGGCAAAGGAGCTTGGATTACAACCAAGGATCAACTACCTAGCGAAAATGAACATGATCTTTCAGGGGAAGAGATGGATATTCAATGAAATAGGGGACTTCCTTACCTTCCTGATAAAAAGACCAGAGTTCAACAGAAAATTTGATCTTTAAATACAAGACTCAAGAGAGACATAAAAAAGTAAACAGGACAGAAAGAAACACCATGTTATTAATAAGGGTAAACTGTTTACATCCCTACAAGGGAAGATGACACTTGTAACTCTTGAGAACTGTATTGTTATTACACCATGTTAAAGGGGTATACATAAAGGGGGTGGATATAAATTGACTTTGATGTAATGATGAAAAAAATCTAATCAAGTGGGTTAAATGGATCCAAGTAAGTGAATTAGTCTGATCAAACTAAGAAAATGTACTGAGAGGAAAGGAAAGGAGGAGGCAGAAAAGGGTAAATTACATCACAGGAAAAAGCACAAAAACTTATTACAGCAGAGGGAAAGAAGGGAGGGAGATGAGCATTGTTTGAATCTTACTCTCATCAGATTTGGCTCAAGAAGGGAATAACATATTCAGTTAGATATAGAAATCTAACATGCCCTATAGGCAGTAGGAGGGAAAAGAGGAAAGACAGGGGAGGGGGAATAGAAGGGAGAGAAGAAGTACTAAGGGTAAAGGGAAAGAAAAGGGAGGGGGCTAATAGAAGGGAGGTGGGATGGAGGGAGAAGCAGTGGTCAAAAGCAAAACAGTGTGGAGGTAAAAGGAGAAAGGAGAAAGAAAAGCTTAAACAGGGGTGGGGAAGGATAGAGAGAAAGACACAGATAGTAATCATAATTGTGAATGTGATATATGAATGTAATGGAATACCATTGTGCTATAAGAAATGATGAACAGGAAGACTTCAGATAAACCTAGAAAGATTTGCATGGTTTGATGCTGAGTGAAGTGAGCAGAATGTTGTACACAGTAACAGCCACATTGAGTGATGACTGACTTTGATAGACTTAACCCCTCTCAGCAATCCAAGAATCTAAGATATCTCAAAAAGCCTCATGATGGAAATTGCTATCCACATCCAAAGAAAGAACTATGGAGTTTGAATGCAAATCGAAGCATACTATTTGCTATTTTTTTTTCATCTGTTGTGTTTTGTTTCCTCTTTCTGGTGGTTCCTCCTATTAGTTCTAATTCTTACTTACAAGATCACTAATGTGAAAATATGTTTAATAGGAACATATATGTATAGCCTATTTCAGATTGCGTGCTGTCTTGGGGAGGGAGGTAGGGAGGGAGGGAGAGAAAAATTTAAAACTCAAAAGCTTATGGAAGTGATTGTTGATAATTCAAAGTAAATTATTAAAACATTTAAAAAAAGAAATGAAGTCCAACTATACCATTTTACAGATGAGGGGAAACCCTAGAGATGGCAAGGCAATTTGCTCAAGTGCCTTGCTCAAGTCTAGTCTAGATACCCTGCCTCCCAATCCAGGGGTCTTTCCCCTATGCTAGGCTGCTTCAAAATAAGTGAAGCTGAATTGGGGAATGATATGGCTCATGGACTTTGAATTTAGGGAGCTCCAATAAAACATTCCCAAACCAACCTTCCAGAGTGAATTTTCTCCTCCTCCTCCTCCTTCTTCTCCTTCCTTTTTCATTTTTTTCACTCAATTTTTAAAAATGATGATTGCTCTACAGCAGGTCCCCTGGCCTTCTCTCTCAGCCCCCACAGTGGGGCAATCCTCCCTTAACCATCAATAAGAGCTCATGTAAATAAACCCTTCTAAGGTTTACCAAAGGAAAAAAAAAAGAGGCTCAGAATAGCTTTGGAGGGATTCAAAAGTCTTTAGTCAGATGTCATCATTTCTTCTTGACCATTTTCTCTTTAGTTATACTTCAATTATTGGACTCCTTTGCTCACAGCGTCTGATAAGAGATAATAATAAAAATATGGGAAACCTGTGGATGTAGGCCTTGGGGTCTTTTCCCTACTGATGCTATGTGACCCCTAGAAATGGTCCTTGGTTCTTCATTTCTGCCCTCTTTTAAATTCTAGGTGAAGGGACTGGAGTACCTTATCTGGAGAGTGAGAGTCTAGGATTCTCAGCACCTATATGTGGGAACTAGTCTAGGATGGCTGCCAAGAGGAGCAACAGGTAACCTAGGGGTGTAACTTGCAGAAATTAATCCAGGGTAAAAGAAAAGACAACTTATCTGTTGCTCATGCAACAGGTGGACATGAGTTTGCAGAATAAATAATATGTAGGAATTGTGATGAGGTTGAGTCTAATCTCCACAGAAACTGAGTTGAGATGAGGGAGAATGTGTTCTTGAGGTATTAAAGGGGAAATGTTTGTATATATCTTATTGCTACATCTGTAAAGTAGATGCCTCATTGTAAAAGCTCATTGCTGCCAAGTGATAAAATATAACCCAGGTTCTAGTCATTGGCACCAAACAGTGGGAAAAAAAGCCACTGTGGGCTCAAAGGCTTGGAGAACAGACACCCTCAAAAACCTCAGGAAACTCTAGAACTCTAAGAGAGGTTATATAGCCTGCCTGAGTCTGGGAAAGGGAGAAAGATATTATAATATATGAGATTTTTTTTCTTTGGCTTGTTTTTAACATTTCATTAAAATTTGTGATTATGTTATAGTTCATTGGCCTCTTTATTTACACTCTTTGGAAAGGCATACATTCATTTGGAATATTTCTATTCTTATTAAGCTGTGTCTTTTATCATTCATAAGCAAACACAAATATTTCAAATCTTTGCTCTTTTCGCAGTTACATCCCTGACCACAATCACCTTGCTATGTATGCTTTTTCTTTACCACTATCAATCTTTATATTGTAAAGTAACAAATGCTTTCTCATCAGAAAATGAAATGTTTTCAGGATCTTCAATACAACAGATAAGATTACTTGTTGTGTTAGACCCCATATTACAAAAACAAAAATCTTTTTAAAACTAAATTTGCATTCACAATTGATTTGTTTTTTTTCTTTTCTTTTTGATTGGTACATTTCCACACAAACTGCATCTATTCAGACATTTCAGGCAACAACAACAAAACTGACCTGTATTAAGATAAGAAAAGCTTTCTTTGGATGATTCATCCAGATTAGATAGCCACACAACTGCCATTCACTGGACCAGTGCTTAGCTATCTGCATCAGCACAGTCAGGGTCAGATTTTAAAAAGGCTAATTAAATAGTCAGCCCTGGCTGCTGCTATTAAACTTGAGTTCCTGAAAAGTCACAGGATTAGAAGTGTTGAAATCTTTAGATTCACTAGAAATCTCTAATTAAACAGTTTTTTTCTCTTCACATCATGAAAGAAATCCAGACTCATTGAAATTTATGATATTTGTTTATTTTGGGGGGGGAGTTGTATGTGTTGAGCATAATCTTTTATAGGCTCCTGTCAATGGAGAGAAAGTTTGCTCAGGGAAATAAGAGTGGGAATTCAGAGAGGGAAAAAAATTTTTGAGGGTATAATTAACTTAATGGTTAGGCAAAAACATCTAACTAGTAATTCTTGCTCTTATCATTGAACACAATATTTATGTTTTACAATTCCTTATCTAAACTGTGAGAAATTTGTAGTAAAATCATAGCCACTTAAAGATCCATTATTGATTATATGAAACCAGAAATAGTTTCCCCGCTCGATTATGCATAATTTCTAAATGATGACAAGTACAATGTTGTATTATTCAGTCCTAAAGCATCTACAAGGTTTATATTCAATTAGAGCAGTGCTAACAAAGGGGGATAGTCATCAATTATTTTGTATATAAATAATAGTAACAATACATACCTCAGACTTTTGTAGATTCTTCTAAATGTCTAACTAGTGACAACAGTTAAGCTCGATATTCAATGATATACATATATATTAAAGAAATTTCATTGTAATGGAATGAGTTATAGCCTCCTGCACACAAGGCAACACATTTTAAAGTTATAATGGTTTGCAAGTATTTGAATATAATGAGGATCTTCATCAGAATGATAACTTTGAAACAACCTCAGAATTGTTCATCTTTTAAGGGGTTTACTGAGGATGAAATGTGTTATAGTTTTTAAATACAGTATTATAGGATTCTGAAAACGTTAAAACAATTAGAAAAAAAACTAAATAACCAATAAATAAAAGCTAAGAAATAAATTGCAAAGAAATCTAAGTATTAAAAATGCTTGCTAATGCAAGCTGAATTTTTAAGTGAAATATTAAAAGCATAGATTTTGAATCTCCAGTAATTTATCATATTTTGTTCACATAATTAAATTCAACACTATTGACTGAAAACTCATCTAAACATTTAAACATCAGAAATAGAATTGAAATACACCAGATGTTTGCCAATAATCAATTAGTAGGTGAAACAGACAAGAAAAAGTTCCAGATGCCATCTCCTATATATACCTTTCCACGTGCTTTTACCCCCAACATGTTAGTGCTCCATGTATTCATCAAATCTGTTGTACTGATCAGTATAAGCTAAGGGCAGGGACTTTATCATTTCTGTCTTTGTCACTCAGGAATTTAGTGCAGTGGAATATTTTGTTGTTGTTTAATCATTCAATCATGTCTGACCATTCTTGACCCTGTGGTCAAGGCTATCATATTCACTGTCAGATATCTTGCTTCTCTGTACCAAGGGCAATTATTTCAAGCACATTTGCGGTTTAATAGTAATTTATAATTGACATGTTTAAATTTCATTTTTAAGTATACTAGATAAGAATATTAGAAGTAAATTTCCTCATGCATTTAAATAGCATGGCTGGTCCTTCTATCCTCCACTATGTCTTGAATTATGTTCATTGCTTCCATGATAGTGTCTATCCATCTCATCCTGTGCCATCCCCCTTTCCTTTTGCCTTCAATCTTTTCCAACATCAGGATCTTTTCCTATCAGTCCCATCTTCTTAGCATGTGGCCAAAGTATTTAAGCTTCACCTTCAGTATTTGACCTTCCAGTGAATAGTCTGAATTAATTTAATTAAGTATTTACCGACTTGATCTCCTTGCTCTCCAAGGGACTCTCAAAAGTCTTCCCTAGCACCACAATTCAAAAATGTCAATTCTGTGTTGCTCAGCTTTTCATACAATCTAACTCTTACAATCAGAAATGCTACAGGGAAAACAAAAACAAGAACAAAACAAAAACAAACAAACAAACAAAAAACATGGCTTTGACTACAAACCTTTGTCAATAAGATGATGTCTATGCTTTTTAGTATGCTGTCCAAATTTGCTGTAACTTTCCTCATAAGGAGCAAATATCTTTTAATTTCATGGCTGTAATCACTGTCTGCAGTGATCTTTGAACCCAAGAATATAAAATTTGACATTGTTTCCGTTTCTTCTCCTCTCATTTTCTTGGAAGTTATGGGGCCTATTGCCAAGATCTTAGTTTTTTGGATATTAAGTAGTTTAATATAGTTGGTCCTTAAGAAACATTTATTGACTTGACATAGCAAAATTATCAAATAAGATGTAATGTCCACTTAAAAAAACTTGTTTAATATCAGAGTTTAGATTCAATTTATGCAACAGGTAACAATTTTATTTTCATTTGCACAGTCAGACTTTAAAAATAGAAAGGCTATCATATTTACTGTCAGATATCTTGCTTCTCTGTACCAAGGGCAATTCTTCCTAGCACATTTATGGTTTAATAGTAATTTATAATTGACATGTTTAAATCTTGTTTTTAAGTATACTAGATAAGAACATTAGAAGTAAATTTCCTCATGTATTTAAATACATGGACCAGCCTATAGCAAAAGACTCTTATGCTTTGTTAAATATTACATTCTTGAGTTGTGATTTTAATGTTCCTTCCAGTCAATTAAGTAATCATGACTTGATGGAGATAAAGCCTAAAATTGTCTAAAACCTGGATCTGGGATTGAGGATTTGGATGTGGAAAAATGAAAAGAGTATTAACTCTGGAATCAGAAGGGTTGTGTTTTGTTCCAGCCTCTACCCCTTACTTTCTGTTTGACCTTTGTTAAGTCAATAAATCTTGGTATGTCCAAGTCTTCTCATCTGTTAATTGTGAGGATTAGACAAGTTGGCTTCTAAATTCCCATACAGAGCTGAATTTATGATCATATAACAGTTTTTTTCATACTTATTGTCTATATAACCTTGAGCAAAGTACCTTACTTCTTTGGGCTTCATTTTTCTCATCCATAAATGAAGGGGATTTCCATGTTTCCTTTAGGAAAGGTAGAAATCCAAAATCTCAATCTCTGATCCCACAAGACAGTTTTAAATGAAAAGCAGTGAACATTTTCTTTGAAGGGAAAACTGCTATTTAAAATAGCTACACTATTTGATTTCATTAAAAATATGTTTTGATCATGACAATCTATTGTTGTCATTGTTCAGTCATTTCAGTTGTGTGCAACTCTTCATGACCCCATTTGGCACTCTCTTGGAAAAAGATACTAGAGTGGTTTATCTTTTCCTTCTCCAGCTCATTTTACAGATGAGAAACTGAGGCAAATAGGATTAGGTGACTTTCCCAGGGTCACATAGCTAGTAAGTGCCTGAGGACAGATTCGAATTCAGGAAGCTAAGTATTCTTAACTTCAGGCTTACATTCTATCCATTGTGCAACCTAGCTGATGATCTATACCAACCCTTAAAATTCTTCCATCTATCACAGGGTTGGCAAATCACTAAATGAGTATTTTTTTTTCCTAAGGTAGACACTGAATAATTCATCTCATTTGTTTTGCAAAGAGCAAATTGTCAGGGCATTATCTGAGGTGACTATGCTAACTGAATTACTGGAATTAAATTTCATTTCAAATTCTGCCTCAGAAATATACTAATGGTGTCTCTTAACTCTTCTTGTCCTCAATTTCCTCATCTGTAAATAAGTATAGTAACATCATTTTTTTTTCTACAGGGTTATTGTGGGATGTAATGAGATCTCTCACACACATATTGCTTTGTCTTTAGCAAGTCTATTGTTTCTTTAATCACCCTTTCCTTCTATTTTTAATTATGCAACAAGCTATTATTGATGGATACATTCATATAGATTTACGTGAGTGATATAGATATGAGATAGATAGATAGAAAGAGAGAAGGGGGAGAGAGGGAGAGAGATAATATATAAATGTATGTATACTCAATGTAGACTGCTTTTTTCTTCTTTTTGGTTAAGTACTATAGTGTAAAGAAACATGCATATTATGAATATTAATGTTCTTTTCTTAGAAATAAAGGATACAGTTTTGACCTTATCTGCTTAGAGCATGTTGTCAACACATTGTCATTGATCTTGACAGATCATTATAATTAATCATAAAGATATGTTACCTTTATAAAGCAACAACAACAGCAACAATAGCAACAAAAACTTTCTGTCTTCCAATAGAATGTTAGGTTTATTGACTACAGCAGAGGTGGGGAACCTGTGGCCTCAAGGCCACATGTGGCCCTCTAGGTCATTGGGTTCAGCCTTTTGACTGAGTCCAAGTTTTACAGAACAAGTCCTTTTATTAAAAGAACTCTTTTTTTTTAAAGAGGACTCTATCCTCTGGGATAGAGTTACTGTTTTAGATCCAGCCTCCAATCTAATTTTATGATCCTTGGTAAATCATTTGAGCTCTATGGGTCTCAGAGTGAGAACTGATTTAAGGATGTCTCAAGGTTTATATGGGCTACATTTGGGACATTAGCCAGCTTTCTGGAACTATACTGGCTACATCTTTCCCAAAGTGTTCTAGGGATGATTCTCTAAACACATCAGCTCTAACCCTTTTGTTCTGTTCTTTCCTAACATTATCAGTTAGCCTCGAGTAGCCTTTAGAAAAGGGTATTTACTAAGTTGGTATAATAAGAACAATTGGTACAAAATCTCTCCCCACATATCTATGTTATACTCTCCAACAAGTACATATATAGTACAGGGATCATTGGGCTCAATCTGAGTAACTCACACTTCCTAGTTGCTACTTATTAATTTTCCCCCGTTTGTGGAGTCCTCAAGAAGTTCCCTTTAAGCATGCTGAATATGCTCTGGATGCACATGCTTTTGCCCCTAATATTCTACACTTCTTTAGTCCATTCAAATCTGTCATGCCCACTATATCAGTGTCAAATTCTGGATCACATCTACTGTTTGAGTCTACAAAATAGGTTGGATAAGACCATGCTTACTATAGGTTCATGAACTTTAGCAACAGCTGTCAACTGGCTGGCTATTTAGCAAGCTTAATTATTCATCTCCTTTTGTTTCCATAATTTCTCAACAGATTTGCTAAAACAGCTATTATAAACTTCTCTACCATCAAGTTACCATTTCCCTTTTTTCTTAGCCATACATTAATTTTGAGAAATGACCTCATTTTTTAAATTATTGATAAATCCAACACATTAGATATAATCTCCTTACTTTTGCCTTTCTGTTTCACAACATACTTCTCATCCTTAGTCTATCTACTCTTTGACCCCTTCTTAGGGGAAAAGGTATTCTCTCATTTCCAAGGTTTATTACTACCTATTCATTTGACCCCATTATCACTTATTTATTTCAGCACCTTGAGCTTTCAAACTATTAACAGTATATTTGAGCTATGCAATTGAGCTACCTCCTAATACTTTGTTTTCCAATAACATAAGCACTAAAATTTGTTTTAAACTTTTTGTTTGGCAAGCAGCACATTCTTACCAAGTCTTAATACACATAAAAGGTAGCCTCTGCTACATTCTGTGTGAGGGTCTCAAATAGAAATACAATTACCGGTAGGGATGCATGTAATTAAATCTAATTACATACTTTTTCTTTTCTCTTCCTGCTGATAGGCTTTGGATGTCACCTTACTCATCTCTGGCCTAGAGGCAAGGCTTAATTTATTTCTCGATGGGATCCATCCTTTACTTATATGAACTAACTCCCTCAACTGTCTTTGATTGTCAGTTATCAGATTCCTACCAAGCCCTAATGAAAATTTTTATCATGCCCCTGTATGAAAAATGGTTCTCCAAAGCCTACAAAATAAATTCTAATTTCGTCAGTCTGGAATACATGGCCTTCCATAATCTAACCCCTACCTATATGTCTAAACTTATTACTCACAAATGCTCTGCCACAGTAAAATTAGTCTACTAAATCAACATTACAACATTTTTTTAAAAATTTTCTTGCCTGCATATCTTTGTCTATATCTCTCTTTTACCATGAAATGACATCTGTCCCATGGCAGCAGAATTCATCTCATTTTTTCAAAACATTTTTCTTTTCAAATGTCACCTCTTCCAAACAATTTTCACTGGATTACCTGTGCTGTAAGTGATAAAATAGCTCCTTCAAAGTTTTCTAGTGTCATTTAGCTACATCAAACATACAATACTTAAAATATGTTGTCTTGTGTCATACTTAGTATATACATTTAATATTCTATATAATTCCATAAACTCCTAGAAAGCAAGGGTGACATTTGATATATTCTTGTCAATCTCATAGGGACTGGGGAAGAAATAGATACTCAATTAATTTTTTTTAAATTGTAAATGTATAAATTTGATTGTTAATATACTTTGTCCATGACATTCTTCAAATGAAACCATTATAATTATAATGGTTTCTCAGTCATAGAATAAAAGAAATTCTCCCTCCATGCCTCTTCTCAAATTTATCATAATCCTCTGACCCAGTTTTCTTGATGAGAGGAATGCAGAATCTCAGATGTATTCTTGGCTACAAAACCCAAATGCACAACAACATAGGAAATCACTCTACAATAATTGAGTTTGGAGAACTGTTTTAAAGGAGGAACAACTCCATTCCTAGGCTACCTCCTTCTAGTTTAACAAGAGCACTAATTGTTTATGAAATCTATTTTTCATTAATCCTATGTTTACCTCTTTGAAATCTTCAATTATTTACTCCTACTTCTATTCTCTGGGGCTAAGAACAAGTTTAATACTTCTTCCACCTGGCTGTCCTTCAAATATTTGAAAACAGTTCCCACTTCCTTGTGTCTGGTCATTTAAAGACTAAGTAATCTAAGTTCCTTTAACCAATATCACATGGCATAATCTTAAGCCCTTTCACCACCTTAATAATCCTCTCCTTGGTGCTATCCACCTTATCCATTCCTAAATATGAGATTGAGAACTGCTCACAGACCTCTAGGCAATAGCTGGTATACTACTGCAAAACTATTAAACTCTCCTCTTTCTGCACATTATAATACTCTTTAATCATCCTAAGATTTCATGAGCTTTTTGTTGTTGTTTTTCAGTCATTTTAATTGTGTCTGACTCTTTGTGAGCCCACTTGGGGTTTTCTTGGCAAAGATATTGAAGTGGTTTGCCACTTGCTTCTCCAGCTCATTTTACAGATGAAGGAACTGAGGCAAACAGGGTTAAATGACTTGCAGAAGGTAACACAGCTAATAAGTGTCTGAGGCCAGATCAAGTCTTCATAACTCCAGTTCCAGCACCCTATCCACTGTGCAACCTATCTGCCCCATTGCATGAGCCTAGTTATCTTTGTTAGGCCCTCTCTGACTCCTTATCTTGTCCTTAATTTTCCAGGCTCCATAATCAAGGCAGAATGAGACTTCTGGGTGCTTTTAGAAAATTAAGTAATTAATATATCAGTTTTTCTGAGTGACACACTATGATTCAAAACCCCTTGAAGTGTGAATTAAAATATGACTGATAATGTGTTATTCTCTTTTCTCAAAGTGCTATTATTATTATTAAATAAATATAAAAATTTAAGACTGGTTATTTTTACTTTTCCATAGGTAAGGACTTATAGAGAGAGGTGTCCTGGATTAGCAGATATAGAAGATCGGCCACAGGGTTAGTACAACCTCAATTCAAGTCCAGAATTTACAAAAATACTGTGCATGGGATCCTGGGCCAGTCAGCCATTTGGTCTTTCAGGGCCAAAAGCAGCCATCTAAAATCATAAATTTAAGAACAGTTGAAAATGTGCACCACTATAGAGCATTTCTTCACAAGGAACCTCCCAATCTAATGAAATCACTGAAAATATTATATTTAAAATAACATCACTGCATTTACTGTTGTTCTGTGGTAGTACACTTTAAAAATCAGTCTTTTTTTTCTAATTTTATTATCCATAATAACAGGATTGAAAGTATGTTAAATATCTCACATTCTAAGCCAAAAAAAAAATAATATGGATTAAGTTTGGAGATGCCTTGTGAGGATTCACACCATGAATATTTAGGTAGCAATATTACTTCATGGAAACACTATTTAAATAAAAGATTTCAATATCCAATTTCTTATTTTTTCTTTAATTAGAGTCATACATAAATTAAGGACTATAATATTTTGCTTTAAATTTTTAAGGAAGAATGTTATTAGCAATGTGAAACTATATGCTCATGGAATTTTTTCACACAAATTTTCCTCTATATACATGTTATTTAATGTAATATATGCTATATCTATACTTATTTATATATATAGTATAATATAAATATACTTTAATATACATTCATATATATGCATATGTGTATGTAAGTCATACCTACATATTACACTATGAATTTCAATGTTAAGTTATATTAAAGTTCTAGTTTTTATTTATTAAAGTTCTATTTATTTTTTTATAAAATCAATGTAGAAACTGTGATATCTATAGAAATAATCAGGCAGGATAAATCTGTTTCCCCAAAGTGTTATTTTTTATTAAACTCTATTGATTGAGCATTCTTCTATTAACTATGAATCAATGTATCGTTAATATAATGTGTTATTTTTATAACAAATGAAAATAATTACAAATTACAACATATTACTTCAATTACAAATTGTGTAGGAGAACATTGTAAACAATAACAGCAACATTATGTGATGACCAACTTTGATAGATTTAGTTCTTCTCAACAATGTAATGATTTAAGACAATTCCAGAAGATTTATTCTGGAAAAGGCTATCCATATGCAGAGAAAAAACTATGGAGTCTGAATGCAGATCAAAGCATACTATTTTCTCTTTTTTTTCCCTCCCTTTCTCATGGTTTTTCCTTTTTGTTCTGATTCTTCTTTCACAACATGACTAATGTGGAAATATGCTTAATATGATTGCACATACGTAGCCTATATCAGATTTTATGCCATCTTAGTGAGAGGGGAGGGAAGAAAGGAGGAAAAAATAAGAACTCAAAATCTTATAGAGGTGAATGTTGAAAAATAAAAATAAATAAATAAAGTGTGAATGCTACTAGAAATTGGAATGCTAATGCCTGGTTGGTGGAGTTGTGAACTGATCCAACCATTTTAGAGAACAATTTGGAACTATGTCCAAAAGCTATAAAAATGTTCAAACTCTTTGACCCAGCAATATCACTTCTAGGGCTCTATTCCAAAAAGATCACAAAAATGGGAAAAGGACCTTCATGTACAAAAATATTCATAGCAGCAATTTTTGTGGTGGCAAAGAATTAGAATATGAAAGGATGCCCATCAATTGGGGAATGGCTGAATAAGTTCTGTTATATTAATGTAATGGGATATTATTGTGATATAAGAAATTATTAGCAAACAGACTTCAGAAAAACCTGGAAAGACTTGTATGGACTGATGCTGAGTGAAGTGAGCAGAACCAGGAAAACATTATACACAGTAACAGCCACGTTGTGCGATGACTAACTTTGACAGTCTTAGCTCTTCTCAGCAATGCAAGGATCTAAGACATCTCCAAAAGTCTCATGTTAGAAAATGATATCCACATCCAGAGAAAGAACTGTGGAGTTTGAGTGAAGATCGAAGCATACTATTTGCTCTTCTTTTCCTTCTGTTTTATTTCTTCTTTTTTGTGGTTCCTCATATTGGTTCTAATTCTTCTTTACAACATGACTAATGTGAAATTATGTTTAATAGAAATGTATATGTAGAGCCTATATCAGATTGCACACCATCTTGGAAGTGAGGCAAGAAGGGAGGGGGAGAAAATTTAAAACTCAAAAGCTTATGGAAGTGATTGTTGAAAACTAAAAATAAATTAATTATTTAAAAAATAATCACTGATGGCAAAAATCTACTGGCACTTGTCAACGTTGTTTTTAACTTACATAATGGTAATTATAAAATTCTGAGCTCAGACAGCAAGAAGAAAATCATATGATTTATCAAATACATATAAATTTAATCCTAAAGAAAAGAACATGCTGCATATTTTTCATTTTTCCCTCACTAATTTTCTTTTTTTTTCTGATATGATACAATGTTATGCTTTGGATTGCTTTTAATGACTTTTTAAAGTGCATATAATACTTTTTTCATGAATTTCAAAGAGATCACAAACCAAATATTATCCAGTCCTTCAAAACTATTCTTTGGTCCCCATTATAAGCAAAATGCTGTACAATTGAAGCTGAGGCAGAGAATGCCTAAGTTGTATGTAAAATCAGTTAGTGTAATGCAAATGTAAGAGTTTTTTTTCCAAAATGAAGTATGAACACATCTAATGCTAGGTATATAAGGAACAATCAAATCAATTATTTTCCAGTTAATGCAACTCTTTCAGCTGTAATAATAGTTGCATAGAGTCCTCATTGGTTTCTCCTGAACATCACTTGGTACAGCCAAGATCCTTTCAATTGCAAGAACACTGGCAATTTTCTTACCATCATATGATATCAAATTAATTGTGAATATAAAAATAAAAGATTAACTGTACTTTGTGTTTCCTCAGTTTGATTTTGCATATCATTTTCCTCTTTTTTTCAAAAGAAAAGTCAATTGATGTCATAGAAAATTAGTAAAAAAATTCTAATTAAATAATGACTGTGGAAAGTAAGTAATTTTTTGAGTTTGTGTTAAGCCTCTCATCTCAAAATTCTCTGGGCCCATATGGAATCTCCCTTTCATCCAACAGTATTGCATTGTTATTTTACACATCTTCTCCTTCTCCCACACATACATATAACTCCCTATAACTCTTTGAGTTAAGAATTTTAAATAAATCAATCATGATCTTTGTGACATTAACACCTATTTATATGCCTTTTCATTGGTTGTTCTCCATGTCTGACAAGCTCTCCCTCATTATGTACAATTCTTTGAATCCTGATTCACAATCATTAGCTGTGTGACATTGGATAAATAATTTCTCCTCTCTAGATGTCAAGTTCCATATGTGTAAGTATGGAATTTAGACCAGATGATTTCTAAGTTCCTTTAAAGATTTAAAATTATGTGGTCACATTAGGTAAACATGAGTAAATTATGGTCAGATAGAAAAGGTTACAAATATTGCCTCTATAAGGTAAATGCATAATTAAATGGCTGAGCTAAATTTCAAGACTTTCTGTAATTAATTATTCAGTAGAATTAATTCTTATTATGGACTGAGGAATAACAAATTAAATTGCAGGAAACATCCATTTATTAATTAAATCTTCTGTGCACAAAATATAGTACTAGGTGAGTATTTTGTGAGAGTCCTCTGGCATAAGGAAGTTCCTCCTGAATGAATGTGACTTTTGCTTTCTATGACTGGACCCACATTGCCATAATCCCCCAGTATAGGCACAACTCTCAATAGGTTAAGTCCTAGTCCAGGTACCCAGTTTACGTCTAAGAGAAGATCTATGGGCCAGCCAGAGACATTGGAGAAACTTAGACAAGACAATATCTCATGGTCTCACAATCTATTAGAGGAATATTACTCAAACCAGATAAATATAATCATATATACTAAAAGGAATCAAGGAGCCCAAAAACATCAATGGGGGGTTCAGTGGAATGAGTTGTTATAGGACATTTTGAAAAAAAAAATCATCAGAAAAAAACTTTTGAGTTGAGCTTTAAAATATTGGTAAATATTTTAAATCAGATTTTAAATTTAAAATGGCAGGAAAGTTCAGAGAATGTTTAGGGTACAGAGAGCAGAATAATTTGTTCATAATATAAAATATAAAAATTATTGGCCAATGTCTTCTCACCCTTGGCTTCAGGATTTCCTTCATTGTTTTAAGCATACTTTAGCATGGTTTAATTGATAAATAGAAGTGACTTTGGAGTCAGGAAGACCATGGTTCAAGTCCTGCATCTGACACATACTATGAGCCAGGGTTGCGTGTTCCAGACAACTCTCTGACTATAAGTTGCAGAGCAATTTTTGAAGTTGTTTTCTCATTCAATTCCCAAGAACAACAAAATCATAAGTCAAGTCCACAATCCTCCACCTGCCATCCCAACTTACACAACTAGTAATGAAAAACAAAGTTTCACAAATGCTTATGAATTGCATAACATAGGGTGAGGAAAATATAGACATTAACAGAAATGATAGAATCTAAAAATCTCTAAGCTAGAAAGAACAGATATTATAACCAGTGGTTATTAAAATCAAGGTGCAAGTTGGGATTAAGAATTTTTAAGGCATTTTGAATATTCAACCACAATAAAAATCTTCTTTCTCTGGGAAAGAACTTATTCCTCTGCAGGGTAAGATATATTCCTATACCAAACTGAGTGCTTAAATTATTCCCTCTTTGATCTAATTCCTATGAGAGTATGGTTCAATTATTGCCTGCAGGAGTTGGAGCAAAGCAGGGACTCACCTGTGCTCTTCCCCAAACCTCTCCAAATACCTTTAAAAGTGACTTTAACCAAATTATAGAGCACCAGAACACACGAAAAGATGGAGTGAAACAAATTTCCAGCACAGGACAACTTGGAAGGTCAATATGGAAAATCTGTTGCGCCAGGGTGAGAGAGGAGCACAGTCCAGCATAGACCTCTGTAGTACAGCCCCAGCCATTCCAAGCAAATCAGGAGCTGGCCTTGGAAGCCACTGAATCAGCAGTTGCAGCAACTGCTTCCAAAGCCCTCAGTCCATAGACAGTAAGGGGGTCAGAACTGGTCAGAAGGAGACTACAGGGGTCTTTTTGCTAGCACTGAGATCAGACTCTGTATACTCAGATCCATGTCACAGTCTTAGGTGGCAGTCCTAGAGCAAAGAAAAACACAAACAAAGCAGAGTTTGCAGCCATAGTAGAAGGGGGACTTTCCTCACAGTTCCAGGGCAGAGAAGAGTGCTTTTGGTCACTCAGAGATCAGAACACAGGGCATGATAGTAATAAACTCCTCTCCTTCATACCAACTTGGAAGAAATTAAAACTTGCAGGTCCCTAGAAGCATCCCTGAAAACAGCTGCACAAAACACCTGAGGCTTGGAACAGTGAGCCGTCTACTCTACAATCAGAGCCATACTTCAACAAACAGTTAAAAGTCAAGTAATCGACTGGGAAAATGAACAAACAACAGAAAGAAAAAAAAAACAACCTCTACACACACTTTGGCAACAAAGTCAAAGCTCTTAGATCCAAAGCCTCCAAGAAAAATATGTATTGGTTTCACGAAAGAATTCAAAAAGGATTTTGAAAATCAAGTAAGAGGTAGATAAAAATTGGGAAGAGAAATAAGAGTGATATAAAAAAATCATGAGAAAAGATTCAACAGTTTGGTAAAGAAGACAAAAAAAACTGAAGAAAACAAACCTTAAAAAACAGACTAGGCTGAGATCCTTATAATCTAGCCACTGCTCTGATTCTTAAAATCTAGCTAATAGCTTACTAATGTTCAGACTCCTTAAGAGCCTGCCCAATAGGACAAATGTTCTAATAAACCTTGTCTTTGGCTGAAAGAAGGCTTGGGTCCAATTCTTTTGGGCAGAATCTGTGTGTTGTGATTTTGGAGACCCAGCACCCCTGAACCCCTAAACCACATCATTTTGATGGCCCTTATGGAGAGCTGCCTAACCCCAAGTTCTTCTCCAGCCAAGACTGGAAAGTATGTAAGCCTCCACCCTCCCCTTCTTTCTTGCTCTGTACTTGGGGTATTACACCTTCCACAGCATGGAGGACAAGGACAGACACCCTATCTGCAAGTGTATGCTCAATTTGGCCAATTCCCTCAGTGCTAGGGAATTGGGGAAAACTGCAGTTGCTTTTTGGTTCCCTCTGTACCTCTGAATCCTCCTTCATGGAGGTTACAGGGAAAATTAGAACAGCTAAAAATATCTTGGCATATTCTGAAGGTTTTGTGATTGACACCTGGACAAACTGATCACTCCCTTCCCTTGAGTCAAGAGGTATCTGTTAACCCCTCTTATAGGAGGAGAGCTTTCACCCTTTACCCCTCACCTTTGATTTCACCCTTCCCCACCTGGGAAATGAAGGAGGGGAGAAGGGCAGCAGCTACAGCGTGGGTCCCCCTGGCAATGGCCTAGGGCAACCTTTGCCTGGAAACATCACCCAGGTTCAGCACATCCTGCTCAAGATAATGAAGCTAGACTCCAAACTTGGGTAAGCACACTCTTCTTAAAGTTTTAGTTTCAACTATTAATGATGAGATGTTGATTCTCTGTGTAAAGTAATTTGGAAGTCCATTGAACAAAACTGAAGTCACCTTATTATAATGGGTTTGTTTCAAGTTTCAAATTGGTGAACTTTATGTATCAGTTATGTCAAGCAACTTTTCATAATTTGGTTACTGCTAAAATAATTTAGATATTGTTGGTTACTGTTTTAATGTGTAAACTAGCCAAAAAGTTTGTTTAGGTTGTGTATGGCTTGCTGAGAATTTGCAAGTGTATAGAAATCTCTAATGATTAGCTTTTTAGACCAGGACAAATTTAAGAATGAGATGTAAATCCTGGAAAAGTTTTCCCTAAGCTGTGATTAGTAAAACTTGCTGTTTGAGGTAAAAGCTCATAGGATTTTATTTTGAGTTGTCTGATGGGTCATAATCCATCGGTAATCAATAATTCACCATCTGAGAAAAATGCCACAAGCTACTCAGAGAAGGTGATATTGGTGGAAAGTCAGCATTGGGAAAAGCTGAGAGGACAATTTTAGCCTCAGTCTAAGATGAGATTCTCCTGGATCAGTTTCCCCATTATGTTTCTTTGAAAGGGAATGTTACCCACCTGGCTATTCCTGAGTCTGGTTATGAGGTGGATTTGATACTGCATGGTTGAAAAACTGAATTATCTGAATCCAAACAGAGCTGAGGTTGTTTTATCCCCTCAAAGTTGGGCCCTAAATCTAGCCCTTGTTTTATATCTGGCCCCTGCAGTTTTTTTCTGTCACATTTGTGTCTTCCAGACTATGGGCCATTCACCTGCAGTTGGTAGGAAACAGCGAGTACCAGCCAATGTCCCCACATCATTCCTTGGATGCAGCCTGTGCTCAGTTCCAGTCAGCTTCCTCTTTGGTTCCCCCTCAAGGCAGGGACAGCTCTACACCCCTTGCCAGCAGGAACCAGTTTCAGAAGCTGAGACCTTCTCCCCTTACTCCAAAAGAATTTGGGTCCCATTTGATTGAGGGGGAAATGATGGGGTTGGGATCTGGGCCCCAGAAAGGAAAAATCCTGGGCTTTCCCACATGGCCAAATTTCTGGCATTCACCTGAGGCTATAATCCCATCAACTGGCCTTTCATTGTGAGTACACCCAATCTTCCCTCCATTGTCTTACCTCCCTATGGCCCCTGGCCATTTCCCACACTTAAACCTAGCTAGACTCCATTGTCCAGGTCCCAGAAGTTCTGTTCACCCCAGCTTACTGGCCACTCCCATCCAGATCTCCTTAGGCCCCTCCTCCCATCACCCCAAACTACTTGGCCATTCCTAGATACCTCCCACAGGCTTTCTGTACATAAGGTCCATCTTGTCTCCATTAAGAGGCTGAGATTCTTATAATCTAGCCACTGCTCAGATTCCTAAAATATAGCCAATAGCTTACTAATGTTCAGACTCATTAAGCATCTGCCCAATATGATGAATGTTCTAATAAATCCTGTCTTTGGCTGGAAAAAAAAAAGACTAGACCAAATGGCAAAAGAGATCCAAAAAGTCAATGAGGAGAAGAATACCTTAAAAAGCAGAATTGGTCAAATGGAAAATGCTCACTGAAGAAAGTTCACTGAAGAAAATAGTACCTTAAAAATTAGAATGGAGCAAATGGAAACTAGTGACTTTATGCGAAATCAAGAAACAATAAAATTAAACCAAAAGAATGAAAAAAAAAATAGAAGACAATGAGAAACATCTCATTGGAAGAACAATTGACTCGGGAAATAGTTCTAGGAGAGAAAATTTTAAAATTTTTCGACAACCTGAAATTCATGAAAAAATAGCCTAGAGGGGCAGCTAGGTGGCGTAGTGGAGAGAGCACTGGCACTGGAGTCAGACGGACTTGAGTTCAAATCCAGCCTCAGACACATAACATTTACTAGCTATGTGACCCTTGGCAAGTCATTTAACCCCATTGCCTAGCTCCTCTCCCAATAAAAAAGGAAAAGAAAAAAGAGCCTAGACATCATCTTTTAAGAAATTATCAAGGAAAACTGTCCTGATATTCCAGAACCAGAGGTGCAAATAAAAATAGAAATAATTCTATCTATATGATCTATATTTGTGATTCTTTTCTGCTGGAATAATCAGGGTGCTATTAGAATGGCTCTATATGAGAGGAAAGATGTCACTTCCTAGACTGTCTCTGCTCCAGCCCAGTTCTCCCCATTAGGTAAAAACAGACAGAATCCAGAGCCCCTGGTGGGTGAATGCCCACACTTTCCTTGGAACAGTTTTTTTTTTTAAATTACTTTGTTGGGGATTGGGGAGGAATAGGTAATTAGATATCCCACTCAACTAAATGCCCAGCTGCAACTCTCCTTGCTTTTCTCTACATATCACCATGCCATTTGTCTGATGTCCAATCAATCACAACATGAAAGAAATCCCAAAATGAAAACTCCCAGGAGTATTAGAACCAAATTCCAGAATTCCCAGGTCAAAGAGAAAATATTGCAAGCAGACTGAAAAAAACAATTCAAGTATGGAGACTCAGTCAGGTTAACACAAGGTTTAGCAGCTTCTAAATTAAAAGACCAGAGGATTTGGAACATGATATTCCAGAGCGCAAAGGATATAGAACTACAACCAAGAATCACCTACCCAGAAAAACTGAATATAATTCTTTAGGGGGAAAATGGCCATTCAATGAGATAGAATACTTTCAAGCATTCTTGATTAAAAGAGCAGAGGTGAATAAAAAATTTGTCTTCCAAATAAAAGATTCAAGAGAATCATGAAAAGGTAAACAGCAAAGGGAAACCATAAGGGACTTAATAAGGTAAACTGTTTACATTTCTACATGGGAAGATGATGTTTGAAATGCATAAGAAAGTGTGAGTTCAATATGAAGGTATGATATCTAAAAAATAAAATGAAAGGGTGAGAAAGGAATGTCCTGGGAAAAAGAGAAAGGGAGAGGTAGAATGAGGTAAATTATCTGACACAAAAGAAGCAAGAAAAAGCTTTTACACTGACAGAAAAGGGAATAAGTGAGGGGAAATGAGTGAACCTTACTCTCATCAGAATAGACTCAAAGAGGGAATAACATCCACACACAATTGTCTAACAAAATCTATCTTACCCTAAAGAAAAGTAGGAGGGGAAGGGAATAAGAGAAAGGGGAAGTGATATAAGGAAGGGCAGATTGGAAGGGGGGTAGTCACAAGCAAAACAATTTTGAGGAGGGACAGGGTGAAAGGAGAATGAGAATAGAATAAATGGGGCAGGGGAAAAAGGATGGAGGGAAATACAGTTAGCAATAGTAACTGTGAAAAAAATATTTTTGAAACAATTTTCTCTTGTAAAGGTCTCATTTCTTAAACATATAGAGAACCGAGTCAAATTTATAAAAATAAGAGCCATTACCCAATTCATAAATGATCAAAAGATATAATCAGTTTTCAGATGAAGCAATCAAAGCTATCTATAGCAATATGCAAAAAAAAATATTTTAACTCACTACTGATTAGAGAAATGCCAATTAAATCAATTCTGATGTACCACCTCGTGTCTATTAGATTGTCTAATAGAACAGAAAGGGTAAATGAGAAATGTTGGAGGGGATGTGGGGGAAAAAATGAGACATTAATTCTCTCTTGGTGGAGTTGTGAACTAATTCAGCCATTTTGTAGAGCAATTTGGAACTACGTCCAAAGGACTATAAAACCATTCATACCCTTTGATTTAGCAATACCACTACTAAGTCTGTATCCTGAAAGAGATAAAAAAAAAGAATAAGGATTTATGGGTACAAAAATATGTATTGTAGCTCTTTTCTGGGGGTAAAGAATTAGAAATCAAGAGGATGTCAATCAAATGGGGAATGACTAAACAAGTTGTGATATGTGGTTATGATGGAATACTATTGTACTGTAAGAAATGATAAGCAGGGTGCTCTCAGAAAAACCTGGGGAGACTTGCACGAGCTGATGCAAAGTGAAATGTACTATCTAGGAAGTAACAACAAAATTGTAAAGTGATCAGCTGTGAATGACTTAGCTGTTCTCAGAAATACAATGATCCAAGACAACTCTGAATAACTTACCATGAAAAATGCTACCCATCCCCAGAGAAAGAAGTGAAGTGATGGTGTATGAAGCATACCTTTCTTCATTTTTCTTGATATTTTTGTGTATGTTTTCTTTCACACCATGACTATTATGGGTATGTTTTGCATGAGGACACATGTGTAACCTATATTGAATTGCTTGCTTTCTCAATGAGAGGTGAGGGAGAAAGGGAGAAAATTTGAAACTCAAAGGTTTAAAAACAAATGTTAAAAATGTTTTTTACATGTAACTGGGAGAAAATAACCTACTAAATAAAAAAAAGAAAACACTCTAAAAATAAATTTAAAAAAATTGCCTGCCACTCCAACCCATCTTCCTCTCCACTGTAAAAGCTCTTTTATGTCTTTTTTAATGTGAGATAACTTATTTCTCTTTTTCCCTTCTTCCAAAGCATACTTCTTTCCTACTTCTTTATTTTTTAATATCATCCCATCATAGTCAACTCATACCTGTGCCCTATATCTATGTACACTCCTTTTTTACTGCCCTAATAAAGCTAAGGTTCTTTGAGTTACAAGTACTATCTTCCCACATAAAAATGTAAATGGTTTAAACTTATTGAGTCCCCTATGATTTCTCCTTCCTGTTTATTTTTTATGCTTCTCTTCAGTCTTGTATCTGAAAATAAAATTTTCTATTCAGCTTTATTCTTTTCATCCAACTCTAATACATTAATTATCCATTTTTTTTGCCTAGAAGAATTATACTCTGAGCAGGTGATGGTTGTAATTCTAGCAGTTTTGCTCCCAAGAATATCATATTCCAGGCTTTCCAAAATTTTAATGTAGAAACTGCTAAATCTGGTGTTTCTCTGACAGCAACTCCATGATATTTGAATTGTTTCTTTTTCTAGCTTTTAACAATATATTCTTCTTGAGCTAGATTTCTTGCTTTTGGTTAAAATATTGTTGGGAGTTTTGATTTTGGAATCTCTTTCAGAAGGTAATAAGAAAATTCTTTCAACGCTTACCATTGTAGGCTCTGATTCTGAGATGTCAGGGAAGTTTTCCTTGATAATTTCTTGAAATACGACATCTAGGCTCTTTTTTTGGTCCTGATTTTCAGGTAATCCAATAATTCTTAAATTATATCTCCTCCCTATATTATCTAGGTGAATTGTTTTTCTAATTAAATATTTCATGTTTTGTTCTTTTTTTTATTCTTTTGATTTTGTTTTATTATTTGTTGATGTCTTATGTAGTTATTAACTTCCATTTGCTCAATTCTAATTTTTAAAGAATTATTTTCTTCAGTGAATTTTTGTACCTCCTTTTCCATTTGGCCAATTATACTTTTTAAAATACTCTTTTCTATATCTTTTTCCATCTGTCCAATTATATTTTTTCAAGGAGTTCTTCTCTTCAACAGAATTTTGTTATTCTTTTCATCATTTGGTTTAGTCTGTTTTTTTGTTGTTTTGTTCTTCAGTATTTTTTTTGCCTCTTTTATCAAGTTGTAGACTCTTTTTTTCATGGGAGCCATCTTCAGTCATCTTGATCTATATCTTGCCACTGGACCTAGATGGCTCCAGAAGAGAAAGTGAGGCTGGTGACTTTGCATATACCTCCCTCACTTAATTCCAATTCACTTCCAAGTTATAATATCACCTTCCTGATGCTATAGTCCTCTTCAACAACAAAGGACACAACAATAAAACACTCTTTTTTCATAATTGTGTTTCATACCTCTCATTTCATTTCACAAGTTTTACTTTAACTTACTTTTTTTTTATTTTTGTGCTGTTGCAGGAATTATTATGGATCCTGAGACCATTTCACATTTTGAGATTTTGATTGTAGATATTTCGACTTTGTTATTTTCTTCTGAGTTTTTGTTTTGACCTTCCTTGTTACCACAGTAACTTTCTTTGATCTGTGTTTTTGTTTGTTTGTTTCTTTGTTTCCTCATTTTTTTCCAGCCTATTTCTTGTCTTTTAACTTAATAAAGTTGGCCTCTGCTCCCAGGGGTGAGAGGCTTTTGGAATGATTCATGTAATTTATTGTTTTTTCCTCATATAACAAGTCCCCACTTTTATTTATCAGTTCAATTTTGTTTTGTTTTGTTTTTTACTTTCAATTTTATTAATCTCTCGCTTGATTTTTAGGCTTTCTATTTTGGTATTTAATTGTGGATTTTTAATTTGTTTTTTTTTCTAGTTTTTTTTTTTTTTTTAGTTTCATCCTCAATTCATTAATCTGCTCTTTCTCTATTTTATTGATGTAAACATTTAGGGATATAAATTTCCCCCTAAGCAAAGCTTTGGCTGCATCCCATAAATTCTGATGTTGTCTTATTTTAGTCATTCTCTTACAGGAAATTATGTATTATTTCTATGAGTTATTCTTTAACATATTCATTCTTTAGGATTAGATTATTTTGTTTTGGTGTATGTTTCCATGACTTTTTATTTATTATTTGATCTGAAAAGGCTAAATTTAATATTTCTGCTTTTCTACCTTTGGTTATGAGGTTTTATACTCTAGTATGTGGTCAGCTTTTTTGTAGGTTCCATGTATCATTGAGAAAAAAACAAAACAAAACAAAACAAAAGATATATTGCTTTCTATTCCCATTCAATTTTGTCCATCATATCTAACTTTTCTAAAATTGTATTCATCTCTTTAACTTATTTCTTGTTGATTTTGTAATTTAAGTTATTTAGTTCTGAGAGTGGAAGGTTGAGGTCCCCCATTGGTATTGTTTTACTATTTCATCTAGTAACTCATTTAACTTCTACTTTAAAAATTTAGGTGCTATACTATTTGACGCATATATGTTTAGGAATGATATTGCTTAATTGCCAAGATATAGTTTCCTTCCTTATCTCTTTTAATTAGATCTATTTTTACTTTTGCTTTGTCTGAGATCATGACTGATACCTCTGCTTTTATTATGTCAGCTGAAGCATAATAGATTCTCCCCCAGCCTTTTACCTTTTCTTGGTGCTTTTCTCTCTGTTTCAAGTGTGTTTCCTGCAAACAACATATTGTAGGATTCTGTTGTTTTTGTTTTTGTTTTTGTTTTTTTCCCACTCTGCAATCAGCTACCATTTTATTGTTGAGTTCATTTCATTCACATCCACAGTCATTATTATTAATATTATATTTACCTCTATCCTACTTTTATCCCATTTATCCTTTTCTCTATCTCTCCTTTCACCTTGTTCCTTCTCAAAAATGGTTTGCTTCTAATCACTGCATCCCTCAATCCTTCCTTTTTACTATAAGTCTCCTACTTTCTCTTATATCTCTCCCTTCCTACATCTGTGTAGGATAAGGTAGATTTTTGTGCTTAATTGAGTATGTATGTTATTCTCCTTTTGCTTCAATTCTGATGAAAATAAGGTTCAAGTATTGCCTGCCACCCCAGAGATAATTTACCTTTTTCTACCTTTCCCTTCTCCCTTCTCCTAGTGCATTCCACTTTTTAACTCCCTTAAATACATTGGTATTGGTTTTATTGGTTTAGATAACATCCCATCATAGTCATCTCACACCTATTCTCTCTATCAATGCACACTACTAAATGCCCTAATAATCATAAGTCTTTGAGTTACAAATGCCATCTTCCCAAGTAGGAATGCAAACAGTTTAATTTTATTAAATCCACTATGATTTCTCCTTCCAGTTTAGTTTTAATGTTGCCTTTGAATCTTGTATTTGAAAGTCAAGTTTTCTATTAATCTCTAGTCTTTTCATCAGAAATGCTTGAAAATTCTCTATTTCATTAATTAACTATTTCCCCCTGAAGGCATATATTCAGGTTTTTTGGGTAGGTGATTCTTGGTTATAATCCTAGATTCTTTGCCCTTAAGAATGTCATATTCTGGGGTCAGCTTGGGTGCACAGTGGAAAGAGCAACAACTCTTAAATCAGGAGGACCTGAGTTCAAATCCAGCCTCAGACACATAACACTTACTAGCTGTGTGACTCTGGGCAAGTCACTTAACCCCAATAGCCTCAAAAAAAACCCCCAAAAAACCAGAATGTCATATTCCAAGCCCTCTAATCCTTTAATGTGCTGCTAAATCTTATGTTATTGTGACTGAGAGTCCATGATATTTGAATTGTTTCCTTTCCTGCTTGTAATATTTCCTCCATGACTTGAGACCTCTGAATCTCTTTCAGTAGGTAATCAGTGAATTCTTTCAATTTTTATTTTACTTCTAGGATATTAGGGCAGTTATCCTTGATAATTTCTCGAGAGATGATGCTTGGGCTCTCTTTTAAATCATGATTTGCTGATAATCTAATAATTCTTCAATTATACCTCCTCAATCTATTTTCCAGGTAAATTACTTATCCAGTGAGATATTTCACATTTTTTCTATTTTTTTCATTCTTTTCATTTTGTTTTTTTAAATGTCTAACATATTCATTAGCTTCCACTTGCCCAATTCTAATTTTCCATTTCTTTTCTCCAGTGAATTTTTATACATCTTTTTTTTTTTTCAATTTGGTTAATTCTTTTTAAGTTCTCTTCAGTGGATTTTTTGACTTTTTTTTTTTTAACCATTTGGCCCATTCTGTTTTATTTTCTTTTCCTTGATAATTAATTTATTTTTAGTTTTCAACATTCACCTCTATAAGATTTTGAATTTTAAATTCCCCCTCATACTCCTCTCCCCCTCCCAAGATGGTGTGTAATCTGATATACGCTCTACTTATACATTCATATTAAGCATATTTTCCCATTAGTCATGATGTAAAGAACAATTAGAACTAATTGGAGGAACCATGAGAATGAAGCAATAAAACAAAATAACAAATGAAAAGGAGAGCAAATCTTTATTCAGACTCTATAGTTCTTTCCCTGGATGTGGATAGCAATTTCCATTGTGACTCTTTTGGACTTCTCTTAGATTCTGGCATGATATAACGAGAAGTGTGTCACTGTGCTCCCTCCACAAGCACTCTTTTCTGCCCTATAACTTTGACTTAGGTCCCTGCTACCCTATAGTTCCTTGCTCTATTGCGCTAGTTCTTTTTTCTTTCCCTGGAACTGTAACCTGGAACCTTGTGTGTGCAATACAGCAGAGTCTTGTAGTACCTAGTGACAACAAAGGGTCCTCTGTAACCTCATTCTGATCAGTTGTCCCCCTCCCTTACTTTCTGTGCCCTAATAGCACCATAATGATCCTCTGCTGATTCATTCACCTTTCAGGTCTGCTGCTGACTTGCCTGGGAATGTTCTGTGCTGAACTGTTGACCCTTTTAGTCATCTTACAAGTAAAAGTTGTTTCAACCTATCCTTTTTTTTTCCCTGCTACTCCAGAATTCATTTTGAAGCATTATTTTAAAAGTTTTTTGGAGGGGAATTTGGGAAAGCTTAGGTGAGTCCCTGCTTTTAATCAACCATCTTGGCTCTGTCAAGTGTGTTTGGACATTTACAAAATCCTCACGATATAGCATATGTCCATGGGGACTAGTTTGGGGAGTGTTATACTTTGCCAATCTGTAATAGTACAATATGCTGAAGCGGAGATGGCTAAGGAAAAACATCCATCTTATCTTAATTTATTTCTATGGTATGTTGGTGATGCTTCAGTCTACTAAGAACTGCCTACACTACCATGGATTACTGTATACACTCCAAGTGATAGTGCCAAGCCTTGAACTCTGCCTTTATTGAGAGCACTTCTCTTTCTCAGATGATAAACTTCTTTCCAGCTGCAGCTAGACTTCATAAAACACACACCTAGAACAAAAGTACTCAAGAGCAATGCAGGCTTGAGAAAGAGCGGCCTCTATTGTCAAGTTTAAGGCATCTTTATCCATGACAAAGGTTATTTTGTTGTGTGTCATCAATGATTGGTGTTGAAACTTTTTTTTTTAATTTTCTAAATATATTTTCATAAGCCAAATTCTAATTAAAAAGGAAAAAAAGCAGAGGAAATATATGAGGGATATGGGTTTAACTAAAAAATTGCAACAAAACATCAGTAGTAAATTACAAGTCTTCATAAAATTATGGCACAGTGGATAGAGCACAGGGCCTGGAGTCAAGGAGACTTGAGTTCAAATCTGACCTCAGACATTTACTAGCTGTGTGACCCTGGGCAAATCACTTAACCTGATTTGCCTCAGTTTCCTCATCTTGCCTTAAGTCATGTGGCTTATAAGGATATGAAATCAGAACTCTTGAGTATAACTTGGTGGTGCTGTTCCTGGTGCAGCAAAGAGATTGTCATTTATGGAAGAAACATTAGCATACAACTGAGTAAACCACCAGGTCCCTAGAATTCTAAATTTGTGATACAGTCACATTATATTCTGTTCTATCAAGGAACTGGTGCTGTCTCCCCACTGACCTTGGGATCATGTGATTTCCTTGGTCTTTCTAGTTATTTCTAGCCCCTGAGCAACACTACCTTTCTTATAATTCTGTTGACAATAAACAGAGTGAAAACTGAATAGCTTTAAACCCCAAGCAATATTGATTTCATGCTAAACCAATGCTTCTCAAACTCTTTTGGTCTTGGTACACTTTTACTTTATTAAAAATCATTGAGGTACTCCCATGTAGCTTTTGTTTATGTGTGTCATATCAATCAATATTTGACATATTAGATATTAAAAGTCTTAGTGTTACTATAAAAATTGTGCTTAGCTTGCCATAAAGAATGTTTGAGTTTAAGTGTTATTTCTTACACTTACTAATTATGTAACTCTGGATAGGTCATTTATTTAACCTTCTTGTTAGACAACTCAGCAACACTTGTATATTAAACCATAGACAGATTGAATTTCGCCTTAGTAAAAGAAATCACAGAAAAGCAAAATCACACATTTTAGCAATAGAAGGGATCTAAGTGTCCATCTAGTCCAACCCATAGCTGAATAGAACCCACTCCTACCCCACTAATATACTCAAAAAGGTTACATTCTGTCTCTGGAGGAGTTTCTACATTGGGAGCTCACTGTATTGAGGGGACTGTTATATATGTCATATTTAATTACTAACTTAGTAACACTCTTTAAAGACAAATAAACAACCCAACAAAATATGGCACTCCAAATAAACACTTGACATGTATATTTTTATTTTAATTAATAAAGATAACAATAAATGTTTTATGGCACTTTAAAATTAGCAAAGGGTTTTGCAGCTATTAACTAATTTGAGCTTCACCATACCCCTATGGTTTTTGAGCTTCAAACTAACTACTTCAAGCTTCACCATATTTCTGTGGTAGATAGAATAAATATATCAATCATGACATTTTACAGAAGAGAAAATTTATTTGCCCATAGTCACACAACCATTAAATATCAGGGACAGAATTTAAATCTGGCTCTTCCTGATGCCAAGGTTTGTATTTCATCTACTAGGCCAAAACATTAGACATTTTAGCAATATTAGACACATACATATCTTCTCACTGAGAACACAAATCTGAGTTCAGTCACTATTTAGAATTAGTCATTATCTGAAATGGAGATCAAATGGCTAGTTCAAGTTCTATTCAATGTTGTATGCTTATTGATCAAGTGTTGGAGCTGACACCAGGCTCTATTCAATTTCCAAAAACATTAAGACGATCTTACAACCATGTTTACAATCACTTCTACTTAATTTCTTTTTTTGTCATTTACATGACAGAATATGATTCAGAGCAATTTTATTTATTATTGCTAAGTTCTTGTGAGGGCTATGATCATTATGCCAATTAGTCATTTGTGAAACTGCCTGGAAAGTAAAACTTGTGGTTAGGAAATAATGAAAGGACAAGATAAAATTTAATAACTGTATTCATGCATAACAAAACATGCAATAATTCCGGAGAATTTTTAAGCAATCCCTCCATTAAGCTTTTATTCTGTGATTGAAATTTAATTTAATAGAGATATTGATATTTTAGAATGCCAATGATTAAATTAAACCTGGTTAATTTAGCAGAATACACACACACATATACCTATATACATATGTGTGTTTGTTTGTCCTCTGCAAATATAGGTGTTTAATGACTGAGTTGAAAAAGTTTTTTTTTTATTCTTCAGAGTGAAGTGAATAAAGTACCACATGATTATCATCCCAAACTTTCTCCTTGTTGTGCAAATACAGACACTTTTAGAAAGTGGATTAAAGGTGATAACAACATTCACTACAGTCAAATCCAATAACCTATCCAGTCCCATCCAATTCAATTTCTTTCAAGAAAATTAGCATTAGTTATACATCTATAGTATTTCAGACAATATGTTTCAGGGTATAGATAAATTCCCATTGAAACAGATCATTCCCTCAACAAACTTACATCCTAGTTGAAATCATCAACTCCCTCCAATTCAGTTCAATAAACATATTTGTTGATTTGAATCCAAGTGAAACGGAAATGACATACTTCAAACAAGATCAAACAAACATTTAAACACAATTTACTCTTGCAAAATGAAATACATATTTCTTGATACATATAGAAGAGTCTATTAGGTATGACTGGATTTTTTTAACTGAATTGCAGAATTAACTATTCAATTAGATAAAGACAAATCAATCCACTAGTTACTGCAAAAGTTTCCTTTTCAAACACATAAAACATGCTATTTAATTAAAAAAATAGTTCTGTGACCTGGACATATCTTAGGCTCCAATACAATCAAGAGCACCTCCATGGACATGCTGGACAGTATAACTTCAAGCCCAAAATAGTTTGCTTAATTAGTAATGGAGTGTGCTGTTTATTTATTTAATTTTTTGGCTAGGCAATGGGGTTAAGTGACTTGCCCAAGGTCACACAGCTAGTAAGTGTTACGTGTCTGAGGCTAGATATGAACTCAGGTCCTCCTGACTCCAGGACCAGTGCTCTATCCACTGTGCTACCTAACTGCCCATAAGAAATGATTTTCTTTTCTTTTCTTTAGGTAATTGGGGTTAAATGACTCGCCCCGGGTCACACAGCTAGTAAGTGTCAAGTGTTTGGTCTGAGGCCGAATTTGAACTCAGGTCCTCCTGACTTCAGGGCTGCTGCTCTATCCAGTGCACAACCTGGCCACCCCTGGAGTGTGCTAATTTAAATAGAAAACAATGCACTTTATCAAACTCTGTCTGAGACTTAAATGTAGATTTTTTTAACCACTAATATTGGGTAGAAAGCAAAAGACAATGAATACATCTGTTTTGTTTGCCATATCAGGGACAACATTAAACATATGTCTACATGACAGGAAATGATTGTTTTGATATTAAACAGAGTGTTCTGTTCCCTAGAGCACATTTTATCAGTACAGATGCTATAGATGACTCTAGACTCTAGCTGTTTGATGACATGTGGTAGTTGTCATGAGATTGTGTGATTTTAATCAAACTGGTTTGTAGAGGCCATTTCATTTCAACAAAACAAAATGAGGTTTTCAGCCAAACAGTGGTCATGCATACCTCTCATTCCAATTCTATTATATTTGAATGTTGAAATTTTCCTCAGAGCTTTCATTATACCTTGTATACACTTTTAGGAATTATTATCTCTATTTTGCCATGCATTTATTTATTTCCATGTTTCCCTTTCTATATTACAATATAACTATTTTGTAAGCCAGGGACCACATCTTTTTTTATCTTTATTTCTCCTTTAGTGCCTTTTGCATAGTTAACAAAAATCAGTGTTAAAAACACTGAACTTAAGGGCCTGAAAATAAATTATTCTAACAGTAATTCCAAATAGCAATCTGACCAAGAGCAAGTCATTTTACTAATCTGAGCTTTAATTTCTTCATTTGTCATAAGGAGTTAATGATACTTGTACTGCCTGCATCACTTGGTGTTTGCAAGGAAAACGCTTTGTAAACCTCAGGTTTCTAAACTTAATATGTTTAATCTTATTATTAGTAATCATAGCAAAATTATATATGTACATTTTGTTTCCCTTAATAGAATGTAAGTTCTTAGATGTGAGAATTTATTTTTGGTTTGTTTGTTTTTGTCCTTACATCTGCTGCAGTACCAGGAATACAGTAGGTCCTTAACAAGTACTTATTTATTGATACAGAGAAGTAGGACATCTATCAGGAAATAAGTAGAAGAACATGCTGATGAGTATTGGGCATGAGGGAGATCTGGGCAGGACCACAGAGGAAATGACAAATAAGTAGTTATATTGTTATTCAAGAAACAAAAACAGGGGTTCAAGAACTCATGGTTAAATCCAAGCTAACAGAATTGAGGTATATGATAAGGACTTAGGACTAGGTGGAACATAGAAAAAATCTAACAATTTCAGAGATTTCCCTAGTGAGGGAATATAGGATCAGTATCCTTAAAATTCATGCGCTGGAGTTGTGGGACCACGTATGCCCATGATTATTTTTTTTTCTTTTACTCTAGGTCCCTGTGGATTCTCTGTAGCCAGTCTTTATTCCTTCTATAGACAAGAGGCTTCAGAACTCATCACTTTAGATAGGTCGTTTCTTCTCCATGCTGATTCGAAAATTCTTCCCAAAGGCAAAATGATTATATCCAATCTCTCATCCATTGATAATAGTCCCTAATGTCTCTCCACTTTAAATAACCCTGTAAATATGGCCTCCACAGTAAAATGTAAAAGCAGTTACATTGCTGTTCATCTGCTTCCTGGCCCTGTACTATCTCCCCTTAAATTACAATCTCAAAAGAATTTAGTTATGACCAAGGTACACATTCAGAGTAGGGCATAGAAAGATTGACTGCATATTGATTCTCTAAGCCACTTATGTAAGGCCTTTTATAATTTTACTGCTGTTGTAGTCCAGGAAGCTGCTGGAATTGAGAAGTCAGTGGTTAACTTCATCTCCCTAGATACACAAATGCTCACTCCCATAACACCAGTGAACACTATTTCAAATAGAGAAGTAATGGTACAGACTTAGGGCAGTTTTGACTAACTTTGCCCCTAAGTAGATTAAAATAGGACCAAGCTGAAGCTCCTTTGGAAAACAGGAGTATATAAATAGTTTTAAGGACCTTACCAAATAGCTTCTAAGACTCCAAGGAATCTCCTTGCTCACTGCTTTCAACCTCATTGCCTGTGACTTAAATCTACTTTCATCCTGTCAACTACAATTAACTGCCCAGGGAACTTCTTTACCTGGGGATATTTGAATACATATTTAATAAATGAATTTTTTGGTTTTGAATCCTTGAGTTTTGCATGACCTATTGCACAAAATACAGAACTGAGAGCCAGGCACCTGCCTAAAGACTAGATTAATACCAGAGAATGAGGCAGGTATTAAGATACAGTTCAGAGTTGAACTCCTAGAAAGTCAGCTTAGAAAATTGAAAGTTCATAGAGCCAAACTGAATTTTTCAGAATGGCTGCACATTCTTCAGTAATATACTTAGGTACCCAACTAATGTGTCATTCTTTATCATAAAAAAATCCTAGTGTTTTGATTGAGAGTACATTAAAAAAAATACATTTTTAGCCTATTTCCAAAGTTAAACCTATCAGAATTAGACTAGACTAACAAAATGACTAGAAATGAAAGAAATGTTTCAGCAATGTAAACTAAAAGTTAACCTAAAGTATTGACTTCCAACACTGAGCAATTCAGAGTTCCAAAGGAAATTGGATGCCCTCATTACATTTGATAGTCATCTTTAATTTTCTGTCTATGATCATCTCTTATTCATATTAGCATTTAATCATCCTGCTTTTATTTTTTGAGTGCCTGTTTTTAATATACACTATTTTCCTCTCCGATGGATTAGTTTACTTAAATCTCATTCTCTTTTTTCTTACTTTGTAACAGAAGTTCCATAGAGGATACTCAACTGCTATGCCTAATTGATCTAGCCATTTAAGAAAAAAGTAAGGACACTATCACTCAATTTCTTCTCATCCCCTCCCCTCACCCCAATTAGTTCTAGTTGCAAAGAAACTAATCAACAATTCATAAAAAATAAATGGGTCTGTGGAATTTCCAGAAAAGCAAATGAATTAAACCAGCCTGTATATGATAGTTTTTATGATTTTGTCAATGTAGAGAGATTCTCGTGAAGAAATTCCCATTACCAAAGGAAAATCAGCAGCTATTCTTCAACCTACAGGCTTAAAGAGTTGTCTGAAATGCTTAGAGTTTACATGAGATGCCCAGAGTCACACAGTCATTATGTTTTAACCAGGTTATCCTGGTTCCAAATTCATGTCTTTGTGCAATATGTATGGCTACAATTCTATTACTCATAGTGTACAGACTAAAACAAAGCAGAGATAAAACAAAGCACAATAAAGAGGGTTATAACACAATATACTCATTTATATCTTAAGATGTTATGGAACATGTGCTTTTGGTTATTTTTCAAGCTGTGGAATCAGCACTAATATCATGCATCAAGTCTCCTCTCTTACAAAGGCCATAGGTTTAAGAAATGGAAAAGTAGACAATATCTCACATCCTTTTCACACAAATGTATATATGCATATGCACATTTATATATGTCACTAACTGTTTATATATTATATATAACACATTCATTTGAATATGTATGTGTCCAATTGTATTTTGTTTATATGTGTATTTATATATGTTTAGGTGTAGGTGTGTATTAATATTCATATTTATCTATATCAATATCTACATCCACATGGAAATCTAGTTATAAATTCATATTCATATGGATCTAGATATATCTATATCTCAATTCACATCCACATCCATAGCTATAGCAATATCCCTCTCTAATCTTGCTCTACCTCTGTCTGTATCATTATCTTTCTCTACCTATATCAATATTTATAACTATCTGTCTCTATCATCTATCTCTTCTCTAACCATATGTATCTATTTAATATATACCTATATCTACAGCTACATTTATAACTATCTAAATCTATACTTATATCTAATTGATATCTATAAGTATACCTATATCTACATCTACATCTATGTCTGTGCCTCTATTTCATCTGTATACATCTCTATCTATCTATCTATCTATCTCTTTGTTGTTCAGCCATTTTTTATATTTCTTCTCCACCTCTCCCCTAAATGTTTCTTTTTGCTATTTCTTATTTCTAAATACTCTAAATATCCCCATTGAAAAAGTAGGAATTGTTTTCACTTTCCTTATTATCAAAGCAACACTATACAGGAAGCCCAGCTATGGAAGTACTGGCTATAGTTTGTAGAACTGGTATTTGAGTCTAGCCTTATGAAAATTCTGGAAATCAATGGGTAAAATAGATTAAAAAGCTTTGTCACAATAAAGAGATAAAATTATGGAGTCTAATTTCTCCTATGCTGATTGTGTTCACAAGGTAATTCTGTCATGCCAGACCATGGTAACAGAGAACTAGTTTAATATTATAAAGAGAGACTGAATGTCTAGGTTAGAGGAGCTTGATTAAAACATACCTTTGATTCTACTTTCTGGGCAATCTTATACACTAATCTTTGATTTCCTTATCTATGAAATGAAAGAGTTAGACTTGATGACAACTGGGATCCCATTCAGCTCTTGATATATGACCTTATGTTTACAAAAATATCAGCAATAGTTTTAATCTTGATATTTATTTCATTTCCTCTCATCTATACCAGGTAAGCAGCACAGATTATACTCTCTCTTTGCCTTTGTACTCACTATTCTTCATGCTTAGAATTCATTACTTTAGATTAACCCCTGAAAGCCCAGAAAATATTATGCCAGGAAAAACCCTGCAACACCTGAACCAAAAGAAAGATGGGGTGTAGCAGTCCAGTAGCCCAGGTAGCTTGAAGAATTAACTGGAAAGGCCCCTCTTACCTTGGGGGAAGAGGAGCAGTACAAAATGGGAAGCATCCCAGCAAGCTAGTGGAAAGTCTCACCTCAGCATACAACGAGGAGATCCTAAAGCCTAGGTGGTGAAGCAGGCAAACACCAACACTTGGACCCCTGAGTGCCTCATTGAGGGTGGGGGAACTTGTGGAAACCAGCTCAGAAAACCATCAGGTGCCTTGGCATTCTACAGCAAAGGAGTCTCCCAGTGCCTCAGCAAAACTAAGGGAAACAGTGCTCCAAGGGGCTGGAGGTGGATAAACACCCTACAACATCCATCTGAAAGGAACTGAAGAACGCAAAAGGAAGGAAAGGCCTGGGTGAGCCTAATGTGGCCAGGAGCCACACTACTCAATCATACCCCTAAAGTTCCAGTGTTACTGATTCCAGACCAATACCAGGTAAGCTGCCAGAATCCTAGAGACTCCAACTGCCAACATTGGAGGCCCCAGCACACAAAACCATCGACCAGACCCTAGGCTCCCAGCACAAGAAGCTTGGGTCAGTGCCCTCTGCTCTCCAGCAGGAGAGCTCAATCTCTTTAAAGGTCAAGAAATAAGCAAACACCATGAGCAAAAAGAAACATACAAAAGATTCTTATTACGAGAAGAGTGAAGATCAAGGCAGAAATTCTGAAGAGGACAACATTGTCAACAAACCTACATCTGCAATCTCAAAAGGGAATATGAACTGGTCTGAAGCCCAAAAAGCCTACTTAGAAGGGGTCAAGAAAGATTTTAAAAGTCAAATGAGAGAGATAGAAGAAAAAAATGGGAAAACAAATGAGTGGTATGCAAGCAAACACCATGAGCAGAAAGAAACATATGAAAGATTCTTATTATAAGAAGAGTGAAAATCGAGGCAGAAATTCTGAAGAGGACAACATTGTCAACAAACTTACATCTGGAACCTCAAAATGGAATATGAACTGGTCTGAAGCCCAAAAAGCCTTCTTAGAAGAGCTCAAGAAAGATTTTAAAAGTCAAATGAGAGAGGTAGAAGAAAAAAATGGGAAAAGAAATGAGTGGTATGCAAGAAAGAGGCGATAGCTTGGAAAAGGAAGGACAAAAATTAACTGTAGAAAACAAGTCCTTAAAAAAATACAATTGAACAACTGGAAAAAAAATGCACTGAAGAAAACAAGTCCCTAAAAAATGCAATTGGCCAACTGGAAAAAAGTATACTGAAGAAAACAAGGCCCTAAAAAATACAATTGGCCAAATGGGGAAGGAGGTACAAAATCTAATAGAAGAAAATAATTTTTTAAAATTTAGAATTGAGCAAATGGAAGCTAATGACTCTATGAGACAACAAGAATCAGTCAAACCAAAACAAAATAATGAAAAAATAGATGAAAATGTAAAATACCTCATTGGTAAAACAACTGACCTGGAAAACAGATCCAGGAAAGAGAATTTAAAAATTATTGTTCTACCTCAAAAATTACAATTAAAAAAAAGAATCTGGATAGTATCTTTCAGGAAATCGTAGAGGAAAACTGCTCTGAGGTCCTCGAACCAGAGGGTAAAATAGCCATAGAAAGAACCCACGCTCACCTCCTGAAAGAGATCCCGAGTTGAAAACAACAAGGAATATAGTAGCCAAATTCCAAAATTACCAGGTCAAAGAGAAATTACTGCAAGCAGCCAGGAAAAAAAAAAAACAATTTAAATATCATGGAACCACAGTCAAGATTACACAGCAACTTGCAGCTTCTACATTAAAAGATCATAGGGCATGGAATATGATATTCTGTAAGGCAAAGGAGCTTGGATTACAACCAAGGATCAACTACCCAGCAAAAATGAACATGATCTTTCAGGGGAGGAGATGGATATTCAATGAAATAGCAGACTCCAATGCCTTCCTGATAAAAAGACCAGAGCTCAGCAAAAAATTTGATCTTCAAATACATAACTAGAGAGACATAAAAAGGTAAACAGGACAGAAAGAAACAACATGTTATTAATAAGGGTAGACTGTTTACATCCCTACAAGGGAAGATGTCACTTGAAACTCTTGAGAACTGTATTGTTATTACACCATGTTAAAGGGGTATACATAAAGGGGGTGGATATAAATTGACTTTGATGTAATGATGAAAAAAATCTAATCAAGTGGGTTAAATGGATCCAAGTAAGTAAATTGATCTGATCTAAACAAGAACATGTACTGAGAGAAAAGGAAAGGAGGAGGCAGACAAGGGTAAATTACATCACAGTAAAAGGCACAAAAACTTATTAGAGCAGAGGGAAAGAAGGGAGGGAGATGAGCATTGTTTGAGTCTTACTGTCATCAGATTTGGCTCAAGAAGGGAATAACACAATCAGTTGGGTATAATAATCTAATGCCCTATAGGAAGTAGGAGGGGAAAGGGGAAAGAAAAGGGAGGGGGCTAATAGAAGGGAGGTGGGATGGAGGGAGAGGCAGTGGTCAAAAGCAAAACATTAGTGAGGAGGGAAAAGGAGAAAGAAAAGCATAAATGGAGGGGGGGAAGGATGGAAAAAAGACAGATAGTAATCATAATTGTGAATGTGATATATGAATGTAATGGAATACTATTGTGTTATAAGAAATGGTAAACAGGCAGACTTCGGATAAAACTGGAAAGACTTGTATTGTTTGATGCTGAGTGAAGTGAGCAGAACCAGGAGAATGTTGTACACAGTAACAGCCATATTGAGTGATGACTGGCTTTGATAGACTTAACCCCTCTCAGCAATACAAGAATCTAAGACATCTCCAAAAGCCTCATGATGGAAATTGCTATCCACATCCAAAGAAAGAACTATGGAGTGTGAATGCAAATCGAAGCATACTATTTGCTATTTTTTTTATCTGTTGTGTTTTGTTTCCTCTTTCTGGGGGTTCCTCCTATTAGTTCTAATTCTTGCTTCACTAATGTGAAAATATGTTTAATAGGAATGTACATATATATATACACATATACATACATTATATATATATATATATATATATATATATAGCCTATATTAGATTGCACACCTTCTTGGGGAGGGAAGTAGGGAAGGAGGGGGAGAAAAATTTAAAACTCAAAAGCTTATGGAAGTGATTGTTGATAAATTAAAATAAATTTTAAAAAAAGAATTCACTACTTTACTTATTCCAACTCATAGTGTCTAGTGTCCTTTAATTCAAGTGCCAATTTCTTCACTGTCTTTCTTATGCCCTCCACCTGCTAATAATATGACTTCCCTTGACATCTGTTTTCTATATACCTCTATACATGTATAATATCACCTTCTAGATGATGTAGCCTCTTTGAGGATAGTGCCTATTTATTTTTATTTCTTATATCCCTAGAGTCTCAGTGCCTAGTATATCCTTGAACTTTTTACATGGCAAAGAGAGATAAGAAGGTTGTCTTAAATGAGCAATGCAAAGAAATAAAAGAAAACAATAGAAAGTGAAAGGTAAGAGATTTTTACAAGAAACTTAGAGATATCAAGGGAATGTTTCATGCAGAAACGGGTACAATAAATGACAAAAATGGTAGGCACTTAGCATAAGTAGAAAATATTAAGAGGATGTGGCAAGAACATACAGAAGAGCAATACAAGAAAGATCTTAACATAACCAATAGCCAATAACCAATGTCATGATTAAGGATCTAGAGCCAAACAAACTGGATAATGAAGTCAAGTGGGTCTTAGGAAGCATTGCTAATAAGGTGGTGAAAGTATTCCAGCTGACATATTTAAAATCCTAAAGTATGCTGTTAAAATCCTGTTTTCCAGACTCGTGCTGAGATGTCAGCAAAAAGGCAGGGAATAGTCTGAGCTCTCCAAAATTCTCCTTCTAATATCTTTGAAATATTGCCTCAAAGTAAATTTTAAGGTGTGGCAGAATCGACAAATAGACAGGGTGTACCAATTATCCAGCCCAAGAAAATTTAGAAGGTCAGCATGAAAAATCTGTTGCACCAGAGTGAAAGCAGTGCACAGTAAAGTGCAGGCCATGCCAAAGCAGATGATTCCCCATCAGACCAGGAGTAGGCCTTAGGAGAGATTGAATCAGCAGTGCAGTTGCTGCTTCTGGAGCTCTCAGTCCACATGTAGCATGGGATTTTGAAAACTGGTGAGAAAGAAATTATGGAGGTCCTTTTGCTAGCACTAGGAGCAGGACTCTGTTGCATTATTCATACTCAGTTTCAGGTCACAGTCCTAAGTGGCAGTACCAGGGCAAGAAGGAGCACCAGCAGACCAGAATTTGCCAGTGCAGGAGAGCAGGGGCCCTGGTCACAGTGCCAGGGAAGAAAAGAGTGATTATGATCATTCTCAGACCTGATCACAGGTTAAGAGAGCAGTAAGCACACATCTCCTTAGATCATACCACATTGGAAGAACTGAAATCTTATAATCCCCCAGAACTAATTCTGAAAATAGCTGCACAAAAAACTTGAAGCTTGAGAAAGTGTGTCCTCTGCCCAAGCAGCAGAGACTCACTGAGCATAGAGTTAAAAGTCAAGAAATGGGTTGGAAAATGAGCAAACAACCAAAACATCCTGACTATAGAAAGTTACTATGGTGACAAGAATGATCAAAACACACACTCAGAAGAATATAACAAAATCCAAATTCTTACAACCTAAGCCTCAAAGAAAAATATGAATTGGTCTCAAGTCATGGAAGAGGCAAAAAGGACTTTAAAAGTCAAGTAAAAGAGGTAGAGAAAAATTGGGAAGAGAAATAAGAGTGATGCAAGGAACTTATGAGAAATGAGTCAACAGATTCTTAAAGGAGGCACAAAAAATACTTAAGACAATAACACCTTAAAAAACTAGACTAGTCCAAATGGTAAAAGAGGAACAAAAATCCAATGAGGGGAAGAATTCCTTCAAAAATATAATTGACCTAAAGGGAAAAAAAAAGATATAAAAATTAATTGAGGAGGAGGAGACAAAAGGACAGAGAGAAGTCAAGATGTTGTCTAAACTCTCCCCAGTTTCCCTTGGAAACAAAATTAAATCAAGCTTCTAAATGAATCCTGGAGTGACAGGATCCACAAAAACATGGAGAGAAACAATTTTCAGCACAAGATAACTTAGAAGGACTTCAGGAAAGGTCTCTCTCACTTAGGTAAAAGGGTAGTGCAACCCACCACAGGCAGTGTTGGGGCAAACCATCAGCAGACTCTTAGTCACAGATCAACAACTAAGGCCCTAGAGTCTTGGTTCAGCAAGCTAGTGGCACAGTACAGCAGCTATGAGACATTGAGGCCCAGAGGAGCAAGCAAACTGCCAGCCCCAGAAACGAGGTTACAACAGACAGGACTAGGCTGTGTCACCCTACTACGGTAGGCAAGTTTCCAGCTCCAGAGGCACTGATATAGAAATCAGTGACAAGAACCCTGGCTCCAGTGCAAGAAACTTCACACTGTGCCCCCAGGAACTCCAGGAGTAGAGCTCAACTTGGAAAAAAAAAGAGCAAAAAAAAAAAGAGACTTCTGGGAGCCAAGATAGTGGAGAAAAAGTAAGTTGCTCTAATTCTTCCTTATTGACTTCTAAAAACCCAGAAAATATCACCCCAGGAAAAACCCAGGAATAGCTGAGCCAGTAGGAAGATATGGTGTAACAGTCTTGTAGCCCAGGAAGCTTGGGGGATTAAAAGAAAAAATCCCTCTTGCTCTGTTCGAAGGAGAGCAGTACAGGATGGGAGGCATCCAAGAAAGCCAGCAGCAGGGCACACCTCAGGAAACCAGGGGAGATATCCTGAGCCCCGGGGGAGTGAAGTAGGCAAGCACCAATACCAGGATCCCCCAAGTGCCTCGGCACAGGCAGGGGAACAGGTAGACTCCAGCTTGAAAAATCATTATGTGGCCTGGCAGGCTGGCATCCTCCAGCAGCCAAACTTCCTGGTGCTTCAGCACAACTGCAGGAGTCACAGCTTCAGGCAGGCAGATTTCCTCCAGCAGCCAAACCTCCCAGGGCTTCAGGACAATAGGAAGCACAACTTCAAGAGGCACAACTCCAAGTGGGCAAGCTTCCACCAGGAACAAAACCTTCTAGAGCTTCAAAGCAGGGTGAAGTGGACATCCTCCAGGGCCCAGACCCAATTCCCACCCTGAGATCTTCAGTGTTGCTGACCCCCAGCTCAGCATCAGAAAAGCTGCCAGACCCCTAAAGCCTTTAGCTGCCAGTACCTGAGGCCCCAGCACCCAGTAAGTGACCAGATCCCTGGCCCCCAGGACAAGAAGCTTGGATCAGTGCCCCCTGTGCTTCTGCAGGAGAGGTCAATACAAAAGCCAAGAAATAGGAAAACAAAAACAGAAATGGACGATGACCATAGATTTTTACTATGGGGACAGGTAAGATCAAAGCAGAAATTCAGAAGAGGAAAACACTGTCAATATACCCACATCGAAAACCTCAAAGGGAAATATGAACTGGTCTAAAGGTGAAAAAAGTCTTCTTGGAAGAACTCAAGAAGAAATTTAAAAGTCAAATAAGAGAGGTAGAAGAAAAATTGGGAAAAGAAATGAGAGGTGTGCAAGAGAGAGTTCAATAATAGATTTGAAAAGGAAGGACAAAAATTGACTGTAGAAAATAATTCTTTAAAAAATACAACTGACAAAGTGGGGGGGGGGAGTACATTGAAGAAAACAATTCCTAAGAAAAGTAGAGGTGGCCAAATGGAAAAGGATGCACAAAAACTCAATGAAGAGAGGAAGTCTTTAAAATGTAAATTGGGCCAAATGGAAAAAGAGGTACAAAAGCTAATTGAAGAAAACAATGTGCTAAAAAGTAAAACTAGGCAAGTTTAAGCTAGTGACTCTATGAGACACCAAGAATCAGTCAAACAAAATGAAAAGAATGAAAAAAATGGGGAAAAAAAGCATAAAATACCTCATTTGAAAAATAACTGACTTAGATAATAGATCCAGGAGAAATAATTTAAAAATTATTGGTCTGCAAGAAAGCCATGATGAAAAAAAAAGAGCCTGTAGAGCATCTTTCAAGAAATCATCAAGGAAATTTGTCCTGATATACCAAAATCAAAGGATAAAATAGTTATCTAAAGAATCCACTGATCACCTCCTGAATGAGATCCCAAATTGAAAACACCAAGGAATATGGTAGCCAAATTCCAAAATTATCAGATCAAAGAGAAAGTACTGTAAGCAGCCAGAAAGAAACAATTAAAATGTCTTGGAATGACATTCAGGATTATGCAGGATCCTTCAGCTTCTATGTTAAAAGATTGGAGGGCTTGGAATATGATATTCTGTAAGACAAAAGAGCTTGGATCAAATACCAAGCATCAATTACCCAGTGAAATTGAGTGTAATCTTTCAGAGGAGGAGATGGATATTCAATGAAATAAGGTACTTCCAAATCTTGCAGGTAAAAAGAAAATTTGATCTTCAAATACAAAACTCATGAGATGCATAAAAAGGCAAATAGGAAAGAAAAAAAATACAACATGTTATCCAATAATGGCAAGTTGTATACATCCCTACAGCAGAAAATGATATTTGTAACTCTTGAGAACTGTATCTTTATTAAGACATTTAGAAGTGATATACATAGACAGAGGGCATGGGTATAAGTTGACTTTGATGTACTGTTAAAAAATCTAATTAAGTGGTAAAAAGGAATTGTACTGGGAGAAGATAAAAGGAGGAGGCAGAAAAGTGAAATTACATCACATGGATAAGCACAAAGGCCTTTTAGAGTTGAGGGAAAGAAGGGAGGGACATGAACATTGTTTGAATCTTACTCCCATCAAATTTGGCTGAGAGAGGAAATAACATGATCAGTTAAGTATAGAAATCTAACATACTCTATAGGAAGTAGGAGGGGAAAGGGGAAAGGAAAGGGAGGGTTGGATAGAAAGGAGAGAAGAAATAGTAAAGGGAAAGAAAAGACAAGGGTCTAACAGAAAGGAGGGCAGATTGAGGGAGGTGATGGTCAAAAGTAAAACTCTAGTGAGGAGGAAAAGGGAGAAAGGAGAGAGAAAATCATAAAGGGGGGGAAATTGGATGGAGAGAATGACACAGATAGTAATCATAACTATGAATGTGAATGAGGTGAACTCTCCTACGAACAGATAGCAGAGGGGATTAAAAAACATAATCATACAGTATGTTGTTTACAAGAAACACATTGGAAAGAGATAGATGTACACCCAAAGTTAAGGTAAAAGGCTGATACAACAGAATATATTGTGTTTCAGTTGAAGTAAAAGAAAAAGTAAAGGCAGCAATATTGATCTCAGACAAAGCAAAAGCAAAAATAAATCTAATTAAAAGAGATAAGATAAGAAACTACATCTAGCTAAAATGTATCATAAACAATGAAGTAATATCATTACTAAACGTATATGCACCAAGTGATATAGCATCTTAGAGAAGTTAATTGAGAAACATAAATAAATAGACAACAAAATTATACTAGTCGCTGACCTCAACCTCCCCCTCTCAGAACTAGATAAATCTAAAGACAAAAGAAACAGGAAAGAAGTTAAGGAGATGAACAGAATTTTAGAAAATTTGGATATGGTAGACCTCTGAAGAAAATTGAATGGGGATAGAAAAAAATATATACCAACAGTGTTGCATGGCACCTACACAAAAACTGAACATGTATTAGAGCATAAAACCCTCACAACCCAATGCAGAAAGTCAGAAATATTAAATAAATTGCTTTCAGATCATGATGCAATAAAAATTACATGTAATAAAGGGCTATAGAAAGATAGACCAAAAATTAATTGAAAACTAAACAATCTATTCCTAAAGAATGAGTACATCAAACAATAAATCATATCAATAACCAATTACTTCATCCAAGAGAATTAAAATAATGAGACAACATAACAAAACTTATGTAATAGTTCAAAAACAGTCCTTAGGGGAAGTTTTATATCTCTACATGCTTACATGAATAAAATAGAGAAAGAGGAGATCAATGAATTAGGCATGCAACTAAAAAAACTACAAAAAATAAATTAAAAATCCCCAATTAAATATTAAATTAGAAATTCTGAAAACAAGGAGAGATTAATAAAATTGAAATTAAGAAAACTATTGAACTAATAAATAAAACTAACAGCTGGTTTAAAAAAAACAATAAAATCAATAAACCTTTAGTTAATTTGATTTAGAAAAAAGAACAAAACCAAGTTACCAGTATCAAAAATGAAAAGGATGAATTCACCACCAATGAAGAGGAAATTTAAACAATAATTAGGAACTATTTTGCCCAACTGTATGCGAATAAATGTGACAATCTTAGTGAAATGTATGAATGTTTTAAAAATATAAATTGTCCAGATTAACAGAAGAGGAAGTAAAATACTTAAATAACTCCACCTCAGAAAAAGAAATTGAACAAGCCAACAATGAGCTCCCTAGGAAAAAATCTCCAAACATTTAAAGAACAATTAATTCTACTACTTTATAAACTATTTGGGAAAATAGACAAAGAAGGAGTGCTACTAAATTATTTTTTTGTGATACAAATATGGTGCTGATAACAAAACCAGGAAGAGCAAAAACTGAGAAAGAAAATTATAGACCAATTTACCTAATGAATATAGATGTGAAAATTTTAAATAAAATTTTAGGAAAGGGATTACAGCAACTTATCTTGACTATAGTACTCTATGACCAGGTAGTATTTATACCAGGAAAGCAAGCTAGCTCAATATGAGGAAAACTATCAGCAAAATGGACTATATCCACAACAAAACTAACAGAAATAATATGATTATCTTAATATATGCAGAAAAAGCTTTTGAGAAAATACAATACCCATTTCTATTAAAAAACACCAGAGAACATAGGAACAAATGGATTTTTCCTTAAAATGATAAGTAGTATCTATCTAAAACAATCAGCAAACATTATGTGTAATGGAGATAAGTTTGAAGTATTACCAGTAAGTTTGAGGTAAAACAAGGTTGTCCATTATCACCACTGCTATTCAATATTGTACGAGAAATGTTAGCTTTAGCAATAAGAGAAGAAAAAGAAATTGAATGAATTATAATACAGAAAGAAGAAACAAAGCTATCACTCTTTGCACATGATATGATGGTATACTTAGAGAATCCTAGAGAATCAACTAAAAAACTTCTTGAAATTTAACAAAGTTGAAGAATATAGAATAAACCCACATAAGCCCAACAGTAAGAGATAGAAAGAGAAATTTCCTTTAAAGTTACCATAGACATTATAAAATATTTGGGAGTCTGCCTGCCAAAAGAAACCCATGAACTACATGAACACAGTTACAAAACACTTTTCACACAAATAAAGTCAGATCTAAATAATTAGAATAATGTCAGTTGCTCAAGTGTAGGACAAGTTAATATAACTAAAATGTCAATTCTACCTATATTAATTTACTTCTTTAGTGCCATATCAATGAAATCCCCAAAATATTACCTTATAGAGCTAGAAAAAAGAATAACAAAATTTATCTTGAAGAACAAAAGGCCCAGAATATCAAGGGAATTAATGAAAAGAAATTCAAAAGAAGGTGGCCTAGCCATATCAGGTGTTAAATTGTATTATAAAGCAGCAATCAGGAAAACTACTTAGTACTTACTAAGAAATGGAGTGGCAGATCAGTGGAATAGGTTAGGTATTCAAGACAAAATAGTCAATGACTATAGTAACCTACTGTTTGATAAACCCAAAGACCCCAGCTTCTATGATAAGAACTCACTATTTAACAAAAACGGCTAAGAAAACTGGAAAATACTATGGCAGAAACTCCTGATAGAACAGCATCTTACACCTTATACCAAGACAACATAAAAATGGTTACATGATTTAGATATAAAGGCTAATATTATTAGCAAACTAGGAGAGCAAGGAATAGTTTGACTGTCAGATTTATTGGGAAGGGAAGAATTTGTCACCAAACCAGATATAGAGAACAATATGAAATGCAAAATTTTTGCACAAATAGAGCTAATGCAACTAAGATTAGAAAGGAAGTAGAAAGTTAGGTAACAATTTTTACAGCCAATTTTTAATATAAATGTCTCATTTCCAAAACATATAAAGAACTGAGTCAAATTTATAAAAAAGAAGTCATTCCTTAATTTATAAATGGTCAAAGAATATGAACAGGCAGTTTTCAGATGAGGAAATTAAAGCTCTCTATAGTCATGTGAAAAATGTTCTAAATCACTACTGATTAGAGAAATGTAAATCAAAACAGTTCTGAGGTACCACATCATACCTATCAGATTGGCTATCAAGACAGAACAGGAAAATGATAAATGTAGGAGAAGATGTGGGAAAATTGCAACACTTGGTCTTCCATTGTCGGTGACATTGTAAAGTTATCCAACCATTCTGGAGAGCAATTTAGAACTATGTCCAAATGGCTATAAAACTGTGAAATACCCAGCAATTGACCCAACAATAACACTTCTAAGTCTGTATCCCAAAGAGATCATAAATATCAGAAAAAGACAAACATGCACAAAAATATGTATAGCAGTTGTTTTGTGTGTGTGTGTGTGTGTGTGTGTGTGTGTGTGGTGGCCAAGAATTGGAATTTGAAGGGATGCCCATCATTTGGAGAATGTCTAAACAAGTTATGGTATATAAATGTGACAAAATACTATTGTGCTATGAGAAATGATGATCTGAAGTCTTATACGAACTGATGCTGAGTGAAGTGAGCAGAACCAGGAGAACATTGTACAAAGTAATAGCCACATTGTATGATGACCAACTTTGATAGACAATTCTTCTTAGCAATACAAAGATCTAAGACAACTCCAAAATACTTATGATGGAAAATCCTGTTCACATCCAGAGAAAGAACTATGGAGTCTGAATGCAAATCCAAGCATACTATTTGCTCTTTTGTTGTTGTTGTTGTTGTTTTGTTTCTTCCATCTTTTGGTTCCTCCCATTGGTTCTATTTTTTTTTTCTTTACAACATGACTAATGTGAAAATATATTTAATATGCATGTATACTTAGAGTCTATAGCAGATTGCATGCTGTCCTGGGAGAGAAGGGAAGGAAGGAGAGAAAAATTATAACAAAATTTTATGGAAGTGAATTTTGAAAACTAAAAAAACAAATATTTTTTTTTAAAAAGGGAAAAAGTCTTGAGCATTGACAGTCACTTTGGCAACAAGGAAGATCAAAACACAAATTTAGAACAGTATAACAATGGCAAAATGCCCATATGAACCCTCAGTAAGGAACCTAAATTGGACTCAAGCTCAAAAAGTCCTCTTGAAAGAGCAAAAAAAAAAGGATCTCAAAAATCAAGTAAGAGAGGCAGAGGCAAAATTGGGAAAAGAAATGGGGGTTATGCAAGAGAACTATGAAAAAAGTCAACAGCTTGGAAAAGAAAATTTTAAAAAATTGGCTGAAGAGCACAACTTCTTAAAAAAATAGAACTGGCCATATTGGGGTGGGGGGGGGAAGAACTACTGAAGAAAAAAACAAACTTTAAAAGTAGAGTTGGCCAAATGGAAAAGGAGGCACAAAAGCTAACTGAAGCAAATAATGCATTAAAAATTAGAATTGTGCAAGTGGAAACTAATGACTCTATGAGAAATCAAGAAGCAATAAAACAAAACCAAAGCAATGAAAGAAGTAGAAGAAAAATGTGAAATGTCTCATTAGAAAAATAACTGGCCTGGAAAATAGATCCAGGAGACATAATTTAAAAAGTATTGGACTACCTGAAATCTTTTATCTAAAAACCAGCCTAGAAATCATCTTTTAAGAAATTCTCAAAGAAAACTCTTCAGATAATCTAGAGTCAGAGGTTAAATAGAAATCAAAAGAATCCACCAATCACCTCCTGAAAGAAATCCCAAGATGAAAACTGCCAGGAATATTATAGCCAAAGTTCAGAGTTTCTAGGCCAAAGTCAAAATATTGCAAGTAGCCAGAAAGAAACAATTCAAGTATCATGGAGCTATGGTCAGGATAACACAAGGTGTAGCAGCTTTTATGTTAAAGTAGCAGAGGGCTTGGTATATCATATTCCAGAAGGCATAAGATCTCAGATTGCAACCAAGAAGCACCTACTGAGAAAAACTAAGTATAATCCTTCAGGGGAAAAATGGACATTAAGGAGATAGAGGACTTTCAAGAATTCTTCATGAAAAGACCATAACTGAACCAAACATTTGACTTTCAAATACAAGACTCAAGGGAAGCATAAAAAGGTAAACAAGAAAGGTAAATTATAAGGGACTTAATAAGGCTAAACTGTTTACATTCCAACATGGGGAGATGATATTTGAAACTCATAAGACCTTTCTTATTATTAAAATAGCTAGAAGAAGTATATCTATGGACAGAAGGCACAGATGTGAGTTGAATATAAAGAGATGATATTTTAAAAATAAAATTAAGGGGTGAGAGAGGAATGTACTGGGAGAAAGAGAGAGGGAGAAGTAAAATGGGGTAACATATCTTATATAAAAGAGGCAAGAAAAAATTTTACATTAGAAGGGAAGTGGGAGGGAAGTGAAAAGGGAATGAGTGAGCCTTACTCTCATCAGAACTGGCTCAATGAGGGGATAACATATACACTCAGTTGTATATAGAAATCTGTCTTACTATACAGGAAGGTAGGTTGGGAAAGGGATAAAAAAAGGGTGGGTATGATAGAAAAGAGTTATGTGGGAAGAGGTAGTCAGAAGCAAAACACTTTTGCAGAGGGACAGGGTGAAAGGAGAGACAGAATAGAATAAATGGGGTGGAATAGAATGGAAGGAAATACAGTTAGCAATAGTAATTCTCTGAAACAAAATTTGAAGCAAGTTTCTCAGATAAAAGTCTCATTTCTCAAACATATGGAGAATTGAGTCAATTTTATAAAAAATAAGAGTCATTCCCCAATTGAATAATGATCAAAAGATATGGTCAGTTTTCAGATAAAGTGATCAAAGCTATCAATAGCCATATGAAAAAGTACTCTAACTCACTATTGATTGAAGAAATACAAATTAAAATAATTCTTAGGTACTACCTGGTACATATTAGATTGGTTAATAGAACAGAAAAGTTGGAGGGGATGTGTGAGGAAAAAAAATGAGACATTACCTGTTGGTGAAGCTGTCACCTGATTCAACCATTTGGTAGAGTAATTTGGAATTATGCTCAATGGGCTATAAAACCATTTGTACCCTTTTACCCAGTAATACCAATACTAGATCTGTATCACAAAAGATGTAAAAAAAAGGGGGGGGGAAGGACCTATATGTACAAAAATATTTAGTGAAGCTCTTTTCTGGTGGCAAATAATTGGAAATTGTGGGGATATCCATCAATTAGGAAATGGCTGAACAAATTGAAGGATGTAATTATGACTTAATACTATTGTGCTATAAAAAACAATGAGCAGGATGCTCTCAGATAAACCTGAAAGAACTTACATGGGCTGATGCAAAATGAAATATAATGTGTACAAAGTAATAACAATATTGTAAGATGAAATGCTCTGAATGACTTAACTCTTCTCAGCAATACAATGATCTCACACAACTCTGAAGGACTTATGATGAAAAATGCTATCCATCCCCAGACAAAAAACTGATGGTGTCTGAATACAGATTGAAGTATATATATATATATACACACATATATATGTATATATGTATATACACACACACACACATGTATATATATGTATATATATGTGTGTATATATATGTATATATATGTGTGTATATATATGTATATATATGTGTGTGTATATATATATGTGTATATATATATATATACAGTTTCTTTATTTTTCTTGATGTCTTTTTCTTCTATGTTTTCTTCCACAACATGACTATTATGGAAATGTTTTGCATGACTACATATATATAACCTAGATCAAATTGCTTGCCTTCTCAATGAGGGGGATTCAGAGGGAGGAAGGGAGAGAATTTTGAACTCAAAATTTTAAAAACAAATGTTAAAAATTGTTTTACATGTAACTGAGGAAAAATAAAATACTAAATAAAAAGTATTAGTCAAACAAAATACAAAGAATGAAAAATATAGAAAAAAAGGGTAAAATACCTGATCTGTAAAATAGAGCCAGGAAAGATAATTTAAGAACTATTGGGCTACCAGAAAGCCATGATCAAAAAAAGAGCTTGGATAACATCTTTCAAGAAATTGTCAAAAAAAAGTCCTGATAATCCTAGAACTAGAAGGTACATTAATCATTGAAAGAATCTACCTATCAACTCCTGAAAAAGATCCCCAAATGAAAACTACAAGGGATGTTGTAGCCAAATTCCAGACCTATCAGGTCAAGGAGAAAATACTGTAAACAGCCAGAAAGAAAGAATTCAACTATCAAGAAGCCACATTCAGGCTTACACAGAACTTAGCAGCTTCAACATTAAAGGATTAGAGAGCTTGAGATAGGATATTCTGGAAGAGAAAGGAACATTGATTACAACCAAGAATAAATTACACAGTAAGTTTGAGCATATTCTAATAGGTCAAAAGATTGACATTCAATGAAATAGACTTTCAAAATTTCCTGATGAAAGACCAGAGCTGAACAGAAAACTTCATCTTTAAATACAAGACTCAAGAGAAGCATAAAATGGTAAATAGGAAAGAAAAAAAATCATGATATTCAATAAGGTTAAACTATTTATATTCCTACAAGGGAAGATGATACTTTTATCTCTTATGAACTGTTTCTCTATTAGGGCACCTAGAAGGTATATAGTTAGACAGAGGGTATGGGTATAAGTTGAATTTTATGCGATGATAAAAAAATTAATTAAAGTGTGAAAAAGGATTGTACAGGGAGAAGAGGAAGGGGGAGGCAGAATGGGGTAAATTACATCAAATGAAGAGGCATAAAAGACCCATTACAATAGAGAAAAAGAAGTGAGGGTTTGAGCATTGTGTGAACCTTTCTGTCACTGGATTAGGCTCAAATGAGAAATAACATACATACACAGTTGGGTACAGAAATTTATCTTACCCCATATGGAAGTAGGAAGAGAAAGGGAAAAGTAAAGCATTGATGATAGAAGAGAGAGTAGATTGATGGAAGCAGTGTTTGAAAGAGAGGGGAAGGGAAGAGAGAAAAGTCTGAACAGGGGGGAAATAAGATGGAGGGAAATACACATTTAGTTATAATAACCGTGAATGTGAAAGGGATGAACTCTCCAATAAAGTGGAAGCAGATAGCAGAGTGGATTAAAAAGCAGAATCCTATAAAACATTATTTATGAGAAACACATTTGAAGCAGAGAGACACATACAGAGTAAAGACAAGACTGGAACAGAATATATTGTGCTTTAACTGATGTAAAAATAAAGCAGGGGTAACAAACTTGATCTCAGACAGAGCAAAAGCAAAAATAAATATAATTAAAAGAGAAAAGGAAGGAAATTATATATTACTAAAAGATACAACTAATAATGAAGTAATACTAACAATAACCATAAATGCACCAAGTGGTATAGCATCCAAATGATTAGAGGAGAAGTTAAATGAGTTGCAGGAAGAAATATAAAGCAAAACAATACTAGTCTTGGACCTCCTCCTCTTACTCCCACAGAACTAGATAAATCTATCCACAAAATAAACAATAAAAAAGTTAATGAGGTGAATAGAGTTTAGAAAAGTTAGATGTGGTAGACCTCTGGAGAAAATTGAATGGGGATAGAAAGGAATATACCTTTCCCTTAATGGAGGATGTAACCTACACAAAAATTGACCATGTATTGTGGCATAAAAACCTCACAATTCAATACAGATAGGTAGAAATATCAAAAGAATCCTTTTTAAATCATGATGCAATAAAAATTACATGTAATAGATGACCATGGAAAGGTAGATTAAAATTAATCAGAAACTAAATAATCTAATCCTAAAGAATAAGTGAGTCTAAGAACAAATCATAGAAACAATCAGTGATCTGACCACAGAATGACAATAATGAGAAAATATACCAAAATTTATGAGATGCACCCAAAGCCATACTTATGCGAAATTGTGTATCTCTAAGTACTTACATGACTAGAATAGAGGAAAAGCAGGTTAATAAATTGGATGTGCAACTAAAAAACAGCTAGAAAAAAGAACAAATTAAAGATCCCCAATTAAATACCAAATTAGAAATTCTGAAAACCAAAGGAGAGATTAATAAAATTGGAAATAAAAAAAAACCAAACAAGCAATTGAATTAGTACATAAAATTAAGAGATGGATGTGAAAAAAAGTTAAAACTTTGGTTAATTTGGTTTTAAAAAGAAAGAAAAAAGCCAAATTACTAGTATCAAAAATGACAAGGAAGATTTCACCACCAATGAAAAGGAAGTTGAGGCAATAATTAGGAAACTATTTTGCCCAACTGTATGTCAATAAATATAACAATCTAAGTGAAATGGATGAATACATACAGAAATATAAATTGTCCTTATTAACAGAAGAGGAAATAGAATACCTAAATAAGACCATTAAAAAAAAAGAAAAGAAAAGAAACTGAACAAGCTGTAAATGAATTCTCTAAGAAAAAATCTTCAGGGCCAGATCGATTTACAAGTGAATTCTACCAAACATTTAAAGAACAATTAATTCCAATATGACATAAACTATTTATAGAAATAGGCAAAGAAGGAGTTTTACTAAATTCCTTTTATGACACAAAGATGGAGCTGGTACCTAAACCAGGAAAATCCAAATAAGAGAAAGGAAATTATAGATCAATTTCCCTAATGAATAATGTAGCAAAAAATTAAAATATTAGCAAAGAGATTAACCAATTTATCACCAGGATAATACTCTATGACCAAGTATGATTTATACCAGGATTGCAGAGATGGTTCAATATTAGTAAAACTGTCTGCATAATTGACCATATCAATAACAAAACTAACAGAAATTATATGATTATCTCAATAGATTCAGAAACAGCTTTTGACAAAATATAGCATCCATTCCTTTAAAAAATAATAGACAGCACAAGAATAAATGGAGCTTTCCTTAAAATAGTAAGTAGCATCTATCTAAAATCATCAGTAAGTATTGTTTGTAATGGGGATAATCTAGAAGCCTTTCCATTAAGATCAAGGGTGAAATAAGGATGCCCATTATCACCACTATTATTCACTATTGTACTAGATATGTTAACTTTAGAAATAAGAAAATTAAAAGAAATTGAAGGAATAAGAATGGGCAATGAAGAAAGAAGGCTATCACTTTTTGTGAATGAAATGATGGAATACTTAGAGAATCCTAGGGAATCAATTAAAACACTTCTTGAAATAATTAACAACTTTAGCAAAGTTCCAGGATATGATAAACCCACATAAATGATCAGCATTTCTATATATTACCAATAAACTTCAGCAGCCAGAGATAGAAATAGAAATTCCATATAAAATAACTGTAGACAATATAAATTATTTGGGAGTCTACCTGCCAAGACAAATCCAGGAAATATATGAAAACAATTACAAAACACTTCACACAAATAAAGCCAGATCTAAACAATAGGAAAAACATCAAGTCAAATACAATGTGAATAAGATTCAATCATTCCCTCTCAACTTCCCCTGTTTCCTCTCCACTGTAAAAGCCTTTTCTTCTCTGTTTTGTGTGACATAATTTACCCCATTCTACCTCTCCCTTTCTCTTTCTGCCAGTATAATGCTTTCTCACCCCTTAATTTTATTCTCCATATATCACCC
>NW_020954719.1:10773704-10833996 GCF_900497805.2 Vombatus ursinus | reverse complement strand
ACGTTTGAATGACCTCTGGACCCCTTACACTCAACATATCCAATACTGATTGTGAACTTTCCCACTAAACATGCCACTCTCTCTCACTTCCCTATTGCTGTCAAGGCTACCATCATTTTTGCAATCACCCAGACTCACAACCTAGGGGGTTTCTTTAACTCCTCACTTTCTCCCTCCACCTCTTCCAATCAGTGGTCAAGTCCTTTCATTTTTACCTTTACACTGGTCAGAAGAAGCAATCCAAGGTCACTCTTTAGGTCTCTCTGATGAACTTTGGAATTGATTGTGGAACATGGGAGACACTGGCACAGGACCACCCAGCACGAGGTGCCTTCATCAGAGAAGATGCTCTGCTCTATGAACAAAGCAGAATTGAAGTAACTCAAAAGAAACCCAAGATGTGCATAATTTAGAGAATCCACCTCAAATGTTGACATGGACTGTTTATACCCAACCTGTGGTAGAGCATTCTCAGCTTCTATAGGTCTGATCAGCCATAGTTGGACACACTGTAACTTGACTCTGACATAGTAATGTCACTTTGGTCCTCTTCAAGAATGAAGGACAACCACAAACCTACCACCTTCATAGTAGCTCTCATCTATGCCTCCTTCTCTTCTTTGACACTGTAACCATCCTGATGAAGGCCATCATCCCTTTACATCTAGACTATTGCACTCATCTGCTGGTTGGTCTCCCTGCCTCAAGTATCTCCCCACTCCAGGCCATCTCTCACTCAGCTATCAAATTGATCTTCTCTAGAACTCAGGTCTGACCATATCACAAGAAACCTCAGTGGCTTTTTGATGCTTCTAGGAGTAAATACAAAATGCTTGTTTGGCATTTATAGTCCTTTGGAACTTAGCCCCTTTCTACTTTTACAATGTTCTCACACCCTTACAGAAGTACTGTTCCATCCAGTGACACTGGCCTCCTGGCTGCTCCTCACAAACAACATTCCATTTGCCAACTCTCTGCATTATAACTAGTTTTCTCCAGTGTCTGGAATATTCTCACTTGTCATCTCCACTTCTTGGCTTCCTTGGCTTCCTTTAGATTTCAGCTAAAATCCCACCTTCTACAGGAAGCCTTTTTCTGTCTCTCTTAATTAAGTGCCTTCCCTCTGTTTATTATTTTTTATTTCTCTTGTTTTCCCACAATTTATTACATGTTGTCTCCCCCATTAGATTGTGAGCTCCCTGAGGACAGATTCTCTCTTTTGTCTTTCTTCATATCCTCAGTGCTTAGCACAATGCCTAGAACACAGTAGGAGTCTAATAAAAGTTAGCTGTCTGACTGACTTGCCTAACATCATAGAGAGAGTAAATAAGGAACCTTACACTCAACTGAAGGTTTGGAAGGAAGGCTCTCTTCCAAATTAACAGTGATACTGAAATTGCCCAATAGAAAGACCTTTTTGAAATCCTCATTCTTCTAGACCTTTGTGCTGCATTTGACAGTTAAACATTTCTTTGATCAAGTCTTTCTTCCATTTAAAAAAAAAATGACATTCTCTCTTGGTTCTTTTCTACTTCTCTACATGCTCCACCAGAATTCGTACTTGTACTACAAGGTTCTGTCCTTGTCTCTTTTTTTCTCTTTCCAATTCCTCACTTGGTGATGTAATCAGCTCCCATGATTTTTATCATCTCTCTGATTCTCTAATTCTCTTTGTCTCTTTCTTTCATTTTTTTCTTGAACTTTAGTCCTGCATTATCAATGATTATTGGACATCTGCAACTGGATGTAATGATAACATTATTAAAAGTTATAAATATCATTTTCCCTTATCAGAAGTAAACAGTTAAACCTTATTAAATCCCTTATTATTAGCATTTCATTTTTATCTTTTTATGTTTCTCCTGATTCTATATCATGTTTTCTATCTAGTTCTGGTCTTTTCCTCAAGAAAGTCCTTTAGTCAATTAAATTTCAATTTTTTCCCTTGCAAGATTACACTCAGTTTTGCTGGGTAGGTAATTCTTGGTTGCAAACCCAGTTCCTTTGCTCTTCAGAATATTATAATCCTTGCCCTTCAGTCTTTTAATGTAGAAGCTGCTAAATCTTGCGTTTTTCTGACTGTAGCTCCACGATATTTAAATTCTTTTTCCTAGTTGCTTGTAATATTTTCTCCTTGACCTGGGAGCTTGAAACGTAGCTATAGGGACAGCTAGGTGGTGCAGTGGATACAGCACCAGCCCTTGAGTCTGGAGGGCCTGAGTTCAAATCTAGCCTCAGACAGTTGACGCTTTCTAGCTGTATGACCCTGGGCGAGTCACTTAATTCCAATTGTCTCACAAAAAACAAACTTAACTATAATGTTCCTGTGAGTTTTCATTTTAGGATCTCTTTCAGGTGATGATCTGTGAATTTTTTCAATTTCTATTTTACTCTCTAGTTTTAGAACTTCAGTGCAATTTTCTTAATAATTTCTTCAAGTATAGTGTTTAGACTCTTTTTTTGATCATAACCTTCAACAATTCTCATATTACCTTTCTTTGATCTGTTTTTTAGGGCAGTTATTTTTCTAATGAGATGTTTCACATTCTCTTCTATTTTTTCATTTTTTGATTTGATTTTATTATTTCTTGATGTCTTATGAAGTCATTAGCTTCCTTTTTTCCAATTCTAATTTTTAAGGAGATATTTACTTTGGTAAGTTTTTGCATCTTTTTTCAGTTGGTTGACTTTCTTTTCATAATTTTTCTGCTTTTCTCTCATTACTCTTATTTCTTTTCCCAATTTTTCCTCCAGTTCTCTTATTTGATTGTTAAAGTGCTTTTAAAAGCTCTTCCAAGAACTCTTTTTGGGATTGTGACCTTTTCACATTTTTCTTTGAAGCTTTACAAGGAGCTGTTTTGTCTTTTTCTGAGTTTAAACCCAGATGTTCTCCATCACAGTAGTAGTTATCTATGGTCAGGTTCCTTCTCTGTTTTTTTTAAACTCATTTTTAAATGTCTCATTTCTTGGTTGTTAACTTTATGTTAGGGTAAGGCTCTTGTCCTGGGGTGTCACAGATAATGTCTCAGGTTTCAGGTATTTTTGTTGTTGTCTGATCTCTACCTGAAGGTCTTTGACATCTTGGTTCTTACAATGTTCTATAATCTAAGGCCATGAGTGGTAAATTCTTCTCTGACTTCTGCTTTGGTCTATAAATGACTTCAGGTACTCCTTTCTGTCCTTGTGCTCCTGACCAGGGCCCCTAGCATCACTGCCACCACAAATTCTCTTGCTCTCTGTGGTCCCTCATGCAACATTAGCTCGTCTATCTGCCCTGGAACCAAAGCCTCGGAATCTGCTCTCATGTGAGTGACCAAAGGAAGGCCCTTCCCCCCTGTGACCACAATCACCTGCATGTGTTCACTCTTCTTCTTCAACTGTAGCCACAGTCTTGGATTGAGGCCATTCAGGAAGTCTGGGCCCTATGTCCAGCACCAGTGGAGCACCTCTCTCTCCCTCATTTCCTCCTGATCATCAGCCTGGCTCCCACATAGTCTGTGGGGCAAAAGCTCCCAAAGCTAAGGCTGCAGCCCACACAGCTGTCCCCAGGGTTCTCTGTTTGTTGACTCAAAGGTATCTGCACTTCAATGAGTCCAGACCACCACCCTGAAAGGGCAGATCTTTCCTAAAGTCCTTCCAAGCTGACTTAGGCTGGACAACTGCTTTATCCCAATTATAAATTATTTCTCCCACTCTAAATTTTACTTTGAGGCATTATTTCAAGTTATTTGTGGGGGAATTTGGGAAAGCCAGGTAGTTTCCTGCCTTATTCTGCCATCTTCCCACAATTCCCTCTATCTCATGTAGCTGTCTTAACCAGAAGTCCCTCTAATATTCTTTAAGCTCTGACAAGTTTCATAATTTATCTCAGCATAAAACACTAAAAATGTTTTTGTGACTCTGACCTTGAAGGCAGCTTACAGATAGGAAAAGTCAGCTAAGAAAGGAGACGTTGAGAAGAAAGCAAAAGAACTAAAAACCATATGCTGGTGAATGAGTGGAGAATGGTGGAGATTGTAATCAGAGAAGCATCCTAGCTGTCATTTGTATACTGAACTTTATCATCATTATCCAGCGATGTTAATGAGCCAGGAGGAGCCAAGGACAAAATCCCAGAACCAGTCCAGAAGTACTTTCCAGTAGGTGAAGGTCCTCTTACCTGTTAACTGCCTTTTATAGTCCCTTCCTTTTACCTAATGGAGGTAATGGAGAATTGGATGCAAGGGAAGCCAGTCAACTTGCTCTTGACTCTCTGGAGCAGCAGACTGTAGCAAATTTTAAAATGATTATTTCTTTTTTTAAATTCTATTTTATCTTTTCCAATGACATGTAAGGACAATTTGTAACATTTAAAAATTTTTTTGATTTCCAAATTTTTCTCTCTCCCTCCTCTCCCTAAAATAGTAAACATTTTTTTTTTTTGCTTTTTTGATGATGCAGTCTGGGTTAAGTGACTTGTCTAGGGTCACACAGCTAGTAAATGTTTGAGGCCGGATTTGATCTCAGGTCCATCTTGAATCCAAGGCTGGAGCTCTATCCACTGCACCACCTCACTGCCCCAATGGTAAACAAATTGATACAGGTTATATATATGCAATCATGTAAAACATATTTCCATATTGGTCATGTTGTGAAAGAGGAAACCAAAAGAAAAAAATATGAAAAAATAAAGTGATAATAGTATACTTCAGTCTGCATTCAGACTACACCAGTCCTTTCTCTGGATGTGGACAGCATTTTCCATCATGAGTTCTGTGGAATCGTCTTGGATTATTGTATAGCTGAGAAGAACTAAGTTATTCATAGTGGATCATTACACAATGTTGCTTTTACTGTGTCCCCTGGTTCTGCTCACTTCTTTTTGCATCAGTTCATGTAATTCTTTCCAGATTTTTCTGAAATCCACTTGCTTATCATTTCTTATAGCACAATAGTATTTCATTACATTTATATACCACAACTTGTTCAGTCATTCCCCAACTAATGGTCAACCCCTCAATTTCTAATTCTTTGCTACCACAACAAGAACTGCTATAAGTATTTTTGTACATGTCAGTCCTTTTTCCTTTTTATGATTGGAATACAGACCTAATGGTTGTATTGCTGGATAAAAGGGTATGCACAGTTTTATTACCCTTTGGGTATAGTTGCAAAGCTCTTCAGAATGGTTGGATGAGTTCACAGCTCCACCAACAGTGCATTAATTTCCTAATTTTCCCTTATTCTTTCCAACATTTATCATTTTCCTTTTCTGTCATATTAGCCAATCTGATAGGTATGAGGGGGGCACCTCAGAGTTGTTTTAATTTTCATTTCTCTAATCAATTTAGATTTAGAACATTTTTTCATATGACTATAGATAGCTTTGATTTCTTCTTGTGAAAACTGGCTGTTCATATCCTTTGCCCATTTATCAACTGGTGAATGACTTATCTTCTTATAAATTTGACTCAGTTCTCAATATATTTGAAAAATGAGGCCTTTATCAGAGACACTTGCTGTAAAAATTGTTTCCCAGCTTTCTGTTTTCCTTTTAATCTTGGTTGAATTGATTTTGTTTATACAAAAGCTTTTAAATTTGATATAATCAAAATTATCCATTTTGCTTCATGTAATGTTGTCTTTCTCTTGTGTGCTCAAAAATTCTTCCCTTCTCCATAGATCTGACAGATAAAACATTCCTTACTCTCCTAATTTGCTTATGGTATCACTCTTTATGTCTAAGTCATGTGCCCATTTTGATCTTATCTTGGCATATGGTGTAAGATATTGGTCTATACCTAGTTTCTGCTACATTGTTTTCCAGTTTTCCCAGCAGTTTTTGTCAAATAGTGACCTCCTATTCCAGAAGCCGGTGTATTTGGGTTTGCCAAATACTACGTTACCATGGTCATTTACTACTGTGTCTTCACTGATCTAACACTTTATTTTTTAGCCAGTACCACACGGTTTTTATGATCACCACTTTATAATATATTTAAGATGTGGTATAACTAGGCCACTTTCCTTTGCATTTTTTTTCATTAATTTCCTTGATATTCTTGACTTTTTGTTCTTTCAGATGAAGTTTGTTATTATTTTTTCTAGCTATACAAATCAGTTTTTGGTAGTTTGGTATGGCAACGAAGAAGTATATTAATTTTGGTAGAATTGTCATTTTTATTACATTGTTTCAGCCTATCCCTGAGTAACTGATATTTTCCCAATTGTTTAGATCTGACTTTATTTGCATGAAAAGTGTTTTGTAATTGCATTCATACAGTTTCTGGGTTTGTCTTGGCAGGTAGACTCCCAAGTATTTTATATTGTCTGTAGTTATTTTAAATGAAATTTCTCTTTGTATCTCTTGCTGCTGGGCTTTGTTGGTAATATATAGAAATGCTGACTATTTATATGGGCTTATTTTATATCCTATAATTTTGCTAAAGTTGTTAATTATTTCAAGTAGTTTTTTAGTTTCTAAGTTTACTACCAAATCATCTGCAAAGAATAGTAGTTTTGTTTCCTCATTGCCTATTCCAATTCTTTCAATTTAATTTTCTTCTCTTATTGCTATACCTAACATTTTTAGTACGATATTGAATAATAGTGGTTATAATGGTCATCTTGCTTCACCCTTGATCTTATTGGTAAGGTTTCTAGCTTGCTCCCCATTACAGATACTGTTTGCTAATGGTTTAAGATAGATACTACATATCCTTTTAAAGAAAGCTCCATTTATTCTTATACTCTCTAGTGTTTTTAATAGGAATAGGCGCTGCATTTTGTCAAAAGTGTTTTCTGAACTGATTGAGATAATCATATGATTTATGTTTTTTATTGATATAGTCAATTATGCTGATAGTTTTCCTAATATTGAAGCAGTCTGGAATGCCTGGTATAAATCCCACCTGGTCATAGTGTATTATCCTTGTGATATATTGCTGTAGTCTTCTTGCTAGTATTGTATTTAAAATTTTTGCAACAATATTCATTAGGGAAATTGGTTTATAGTTTTCTTTCCTGTTTTAGCTCTTCCTGGTTTAGGTATGAGCACCATATTTATGTCATAAAAGGAATTTGGTAGGACTCTTTCTTTGTTTATTTTCTCAAACAGTTTATATAGAATTGGAATTAATTATTCTTTAAATGTTTGGTAGAATTCACTTGTGAACCCATCTGACCCTGGGGGATTTTTTCTTAGGGAATTCATTGAAGTCTTGTTCAGTTTCTTTTTTTTAAGATGAGGTTATTTAAGCATTCTATTTCCTCTTCTGTTAATCTGGGCAATCTATATTTTTGTAAGTATTCATCAGTTTCACTTAGATTGTCAGATTTGTTGGCATATAACTGGGCAAAACATTTACTAATGATTTCTTTAACTTTCCCTTAATTGGTCACGAATTCACTATTCATTTTTGACACTGGAAATTGGTTTTCTTCTTTCTTTTAAAAAAATCAGATTAACCAATGGTTTATCTGTTTTAGTGTTTTTCATAAAATCAGCTCTTAGTTTTATTTATTCACTCAATAGTTTTCTTAATTTCAATTTCATTGCTCTCATCTTTGGTTTTCATCAATTTGGTGCTTAATTGGGAATTTTTAACTTGTTCTTTTTCTAGTTTTTTTTTAGTTGCATGCCCAATTCATTGATCTGCTCTTTCTCTATTTTATTGATATGAGAATTTAGAGAAATAAAATTTCCCCTAAATACTGCTTTGGATGCATCTCACAAATTTTGGTATGCTGTCTTATTGTTGTCATTCTCTTTAATGAAATTATTGATTATTTCTATGATTTGTTCTTTGACCCACTTATTCTTTAGGATTATATTATTTAGTTTCCAATAAATTTTTAATCCATCTTTCCACTGCCCTTTATTGAATGCAATTTTTATTGCATTATGATCTGAAAAGGGTGCATTTAATATTTCTGCCTTCCTATGTTTGATCTTGAGGGTTTTTTAAATACCCTAATAAGTAGTCAATTTTTGTGTAGGTGCCAAGTACCACTGAGAAAAAAGTATATTCTTTTCTGTCCCGATTCAATTTTCTCCAGAGGCCTGCCATATATAACTTTTTAAAAATTTTATTCACTTCCTGGACTTTTCTTGTTTATTTTGTTCTTAGATTTATCTAGTTCTGAGACAGGAAAGTTGAGGTCCCCCACTAGTATAGTTTTGCTGCCTATTTCCTCCTGTTACTTATTTAAGTTCTCCTTTAAGAATTTAGATGCTATACCACTTGGTGAATATATATTTAGTATTGATATTACTTCATTGTGTATGCTACCTTTTAGAAAGATGTAATTTCCTTCCTTATTAGATCTATCTTAATTAAACCTAGTTTTTGCTTTTGATTTATCTGAGATCATGATTGCTACTCCACTTTTTTCTTTACTTCAGTTGAAGCATGACAGATTCTGTTCCAGCTTCTTACCTTTACTCTGTGTGTGGGTGTGCTTCAAGTGTGTTTCTTGCAAACAACATATTGTAAGATTCTGGTCTTTAAACCACTCTGCTATCTGTTCCTACTTTAGGGGAGAGTTCTATCCTATTCACATTCACAGTTATGATTGTTAACTGTGTATTTACCTCCATCTTATTTTCCCTCCTGTTTATCCTCTTTCTCCTTTCACCCTTTCCCTCCTCACCAGTATTTTTCTCTGACCACTGCCTCCCCCCAATCTACCCTCCTTTTTTTTCAGTCTCCCCTATTTACTTAATCCCCTCTCCTCTTACACAATCAGTTGGGTATGTTATTCCTTCTTTGAGCCACTTCCAATGAGAGTAAGGTTCAAGCAATGCCCACCACCCATCCTCCCATCTTCCTCTCCACTGTAATAGTCTTTTGTGCCTATCTTTCATGAGATAATTTAGGTAGTCCATTCAGACCAATTCACAATTTTCTTTGAGGTTTTGCATATAGGTGTCTTGACATTATTGTCCTCTTCTGAGTTCGTATCTTGATCTTTTCCTGTCACCATAATAACTTTCTATGGTCAGGTTCTTTTTTCCCCTCATCTTTCCCAATCTATTTCATTACTTTTAAAGTTGAACTCTGCTCCTGGGGTGGAAGGGTATTGTCCCAAGCTCCTTGTGACAGGGGCTAAAGCCCCTGGCTCTTTGTCTGGTGCTGCCCTGAGGCCCATGGAAGACTCTCATGCTGTGCTGAGGCTGCATGGTCTGATGGCTCACTTGCGCTGCTCTAAGGTTGGTGTGGGGGTAGGGTGGCTGGTGCTGCAGGTTACTCTGAGTGTCTGGCAGCTCACTTGGCATTGTTCGGAGACAGCCCGGGGGGGAGCCTGGTGTTGGTATCTGCTATTTGCGTAGTACTGTGCTGAGGCACATGGTAGAGTGGTGGTGGCCCTGGTGCTGGCATCTGCTTGTTCACCTGGTGCTGCACTGAGGCACGTGGGAGACCCTCATTCTGCTTTGGTGCTTGTTGATGAGGTGGGGGTGGAGGTGGGGAATGGCTGATGACACAGGTGTTAAGCTTGAAAGCTCATCTGGCTTTGGGCTGAGGCCTGCAGGGGTGGGGTAGGGGTGGGGGGAGGGGTGGGAATGATTCTGAACTGGGCTGCATGGGAGGGGGGCTAGCCTCTTGCCTGCTTCTGCAAAGAGGCCACAGGACTAGGTCACTGACCTGGGTTAAGGCTCAGGGCCTCCTGCTGATTTGCCGGCATGCTGCCTGCTCTGAGTTGCACTCCCCTTTTACCTGGATGAGACAGACCTTTCCTGTTGACCTTACAAATTGCCTGGGGCTAGAAAATTATTTCACCTTGTCTTTTTATTGGTTCTGCTGTTTCAGAATTCATTTTGGGGTGTATTTTATAGTTATTTAGAGTTGAATATGGGAGAGTTCAGACAATTTCCTGCTTACTTCTCCATATTGACTCCTGGAAGCAAAAACTGATATTTCTATAAACCATTTCATTTTAAAAGTTTTCTCAGTGTGTGACAATGTATTAAAATTCAGATAGCCATTTGAATTCATGCTAATTTTTTCTTATTTGGATGATAGCAGTGAGATTGGAAAATGAGGGAGGATAAAATTCTGAGAAAGAAGCTGATTGGAAGGCTTGGGGTTTTATGAATATAGTTGTATTTTGTCAGGCAAACTAGCTGGGGCGGCTGTTGAGCAGAATATCTATCTATCTTTCAGGGTTAAGTGACTTGCCCAGGTCACACAGGTAGTGAGTATCATGTGTCTGAGGCTGGATTTGAACTCAGGTCATCCTGACTCTAGGGCCCATGCTGTCTCCACCTAGCTGCCCTTAAGCAGAATATTTAAATGACAGAGCAGTGAATAAGGAGAAAGAGAAAATAAATGATTTAGGAATTAGAAGGAGAAAGAGACAAGAGTTGATAAAAAGTCCCAGGTTGCAACTGGGCAAATTGTGGATTATATTGCTTTCACTTAATAAAAAAATAAAGCAAAAGAAAACTAATGGTTGGGCCATTTTTGGGGAGTCAGGCACACGATTTCAAAAAGAAACTCCACGTTTGAGGGAGAACTGGCTGAAAGAAAGTCAAGCCCTATGGTAAGGGGAGTGAGTTTTATATATACTCTCAGAAGCTCTTTGGCTCAATGGATGACTGACAGCTCAGTCTGCCTAGCTAGCCAGCACCACCAGCTGCTAATATACAGTTATTCATTCTGGTCCGCTGGGGACTTGAATGAACTCCTGCTGAAGTATGGTCACTTATTACATGATAGCGTAGGAAAAGACCTATCCACAAGAGACCCTATCGTGAAGCAAGTATCAACCTCCCAATCTCTGAGTCCTAGAGGCACTGTCCCTTTAATACTTTTGTCTTGGTGTCTCTCATAGATGTTAAACAACACCAACAAAGCAACTCACCCTTTAAAGTTTGCAAAACACTTTCTGCAATCATGCCATTGGGTAGGTAAAGAAGGAAACAGGATTTGGAATGGAACCAGAAGGAGTGGGCTTTATCTTCTCAAGGGAAGGCTCTAGCAAGTTGGGGCATAATCAACGTGTAAGGACCAGGAAGAGTAGGGACAAGACAGGATCCCAAGTTGCTCGTTTGTCTTGATGTGGCTGGATTGTAGCAAACACTGGCAATGGAAACAAATGTTGAGGGCATGGTTTGATGGCACCAGATACTTCTGGGTAAGGGTAAGGATGAAAATGCAAGTGGAGTCCCAAGATGTCTTCACCTGGTATTGTGCCTAGCACTCTCATATACGTTAAAGAGGATGAGATGCATCTTAGTTTTCCCTGATGTCTTTGTTAATCCATTTCTGAAAAAAATAATGAGACTGTTTCCATCAACTTATGACCTTGGGTTTAGTCCTTAAGGAGCTAGTCCTGCCCCTTCTCTGGTGACTCCATCCGTTTTCCAGTTTGTCAATAAACTTGTAATCTTTCCTACCTAGTGGAGCATGCCCTCTACTGGTAGGGAACTTCCTCTACATTCATTAACTATAATAAAATTATTAACTAAGCTCATGAACTATAATTAACTATAACTATAATGAATAACTGTATATCACCTATCTCCATGGGCTAGTATTACTCACTCTAAAGTTGAAAGTAGCTCTCAAAAACCTTTCATCTAAGGTAGGGGTTCTCAACATTTTATTATCTCCTCATATCTCTTGGCTTTCAGTAAACCTTCCTGTAGCCTCATTCAATATGAAAAAAAATTCTATGGCTAACATGACAAAATAGGAAAATGATAAATGTTGGAGAAGACATGGGAAAATTGGAACACTAATGCATTGTTGGTGGAGTTGTGAAATGATCCAACCATTTTGGAGAGCAATTTGGAACTATGCCCAAAGGGCTATAAAAATGCGCATACTCTTTGACCCAGCAATAGCGCTTCTCGGGCTATATCCCAAAGAGATCACACAAATGGGAAAAGGACTTACATGTACAAAAATATTCAATAGCAGCTCTTTCTGTGGTGGCAAAGAATTGAAAATTGAGAGGATGCTCATCAATTGGGGAATGGCTGAGCAAGTTGTGGTATATGAATGTGATGGAATACTATTGTGCCATAAGAAATGATGAACAGGCTGACTTCAGAAAAACCTTGAAAGACTTGTATGGCCTGATGCTGAGTGAAGTGACCAGAACCAAGAGAACATTGTACACAATAACAGCCATGTTGTCTGATGACTAATATTGATAAACTTAACCCTTCCTGGCAATACAAGGATCAAGACATCTCCCGAGGCCTTGTGATGGAAAATGCTATCCACACCCAAAGAAAGAACTATGGAAGCCGAATTGTTATTTTTTTCCCCTTCTGTTGAGTTTTGTTTCTTCTTTCTGATGGTTCCTCCTATTGGTTTTAATTTCTACTTACAACATCACTAATGTGAAAATACGTTTAATATGAATGTAAATGTATAGCCTATATCAGATTGTGCGCCATCTTGGGGAGGGTGGTGGGGAGGAAGGGGGAGAAAAAATTTAAACTCAAAAGCATATAGAAGTGTTTATTGATAAATCAAAATAAATTAATTAAAAAAATGCAGAGAGAGGCAGGTTATACAAAATATCCACTCATGACTAATAATAACAAATGGAAGTGGTTGCTCTCCCCTAAGGAAAAATAAATTCATTTTTTATTCTCAAAAAAAAAAAGAAAAAAAAGAAAAAAATTCTAGAGTTTACCATGTATATATACATAAAAATAAAATTTGTTAATTTTTCATAAAGAAAACTTTATTCACTACATAACAGTTTTTTCAGTATCCTAAAGTAGTCTTCTCTAATCTACAACATTTTTTTCAAAAAACACTATTATTTTTGGGATATTTCAACAGAATATTTTATTTGTTTACCAAATATTCTCCATACCCTTTGAAAAATTTCTTGTATTCCCAGTAATATGCATATCTCATATTGGAAACTCATGTTATAAGGACTCACACATTCTTACCACACATTTACTTACGTTCTTCATAGGCTAATAATTGTGTAGAAAGGTTCAAATATTCAACCAACAGTCAACAAACATGTATTAAACTCCTACTATGTACAGGACACTGAGTTAGGTACTAAGAGAAGCACCAAATTTAGATAAGATATAATCTCTGTCCTCATGGAACTTACAGTAGGTGAATGAGATGGAAAAGAATAAGATACATTGCAAAGAATAGTGCAAATTGTGACTTGGCTGTCTATAAAAACTGGCTCCACTTCCTCTCCTCTCATTCACTTCTCTACCTGCCCTGGCAATCTGGCTTCTGACCTCATCATACAACTTAAATCGGTTTATCCAAAACTGCCAGTCCCTTAGTTGGCAAATCCAGTGGCCTTTTCTTAGCTTTCATCCTTCTTAACCTCTTGGTAGCATTTGATCCTCGGCTCTCTTCTTTGCCTGAATCCTCTCTCTTTTCTTGGTTTTCATGATATTGATCTCTCACTGTTCTCCTCCTACCCAACTAGACATTATTTCTCTTCTTTTTTTTTTCTTTTGCTCAGGCAATCAGGGTTAAGTGACTTGCCCAGGGTTACCCAGCCAGTAAATGTCAAGTGTCTGAGGTCAGATTTGAACTCAGGTCCTCCTGACTCCAAAGCCAGAGCTCTATCCACTGTGCCACCTAGATGCCCTTTTAAAAAATACATTATTTCTCAATCTCTTTTGTTGAATCATTCTTTCTCATTGTTGGAGTTGTACCAGAAGAGGAGTATATAAACATAGAAATGGGGGTGAGAGGAATGGAGATGTGATGAGCCTCCTAGATATCTGAACTGGACAAAAGAGGATTGAACCCATACACAAAGTCTGCTGTAGAAATGTTGTTATTGAAGTCATTTTAGCTGTATCCAACTCTTCATGACCACATTTGGGGTTTTTTTTGCAAAGATACTGGAGTGGTTTGCCATTTTCTTTTCCAGCTTATTTTACGGATGAGGAAACTGAGGCAAACAGGGTTAAGTGACTTGCCCAGGGTCACACAGCTAGTAAGTATCTGAGGCCAGATTTGAACTCAGGTCTTTCTGACTCCAGATCTGGTACTCTCTTTACTGTGCCACCTAGCTGCCGTAGAAATACATTAAGGTAATTATGGAAAGAGGTAGTAACAGAGAAAGGAGAGTGCAGAACTTACAAGCAAAACAAACTCCAACTATTGGTGATGCTGATCATAAAAGTTAAATTAATTTTCTTTCTTTTTTAAAAATTACTATTTATTTTTTAATATTCTTTTCCTTTTAAAGGTTGAGTTTCAAATTCTCTTCCTCTGTCATGCTTCCTTTCCAATCTGCTGAGAAGGAAAGCAGTATGATATCAATTATACATGTAAAATCATGCAAAACTTTTCTGTGTTAGCCATATTTTTTTTAAAAAGCAAGAAAAATAAAGAACATGAGAAAATAATGCTTCTATTTGCACTCAGAATTCTCTCTCTGGAGGTGGATAGCAATTTTCATCACGAGGACTCATTGGAATTATCTAGGGTCATTGTATTGACCAGAGCAGCCAATTTTTTCACAGTTGATCAATATCGCCACATTGTTACTACTGTGCACAATGATCTCTCAGTTCTTTCTTCACTTTGCATCAATTCATGTAGGTCTTACTGTCATGTTTTTCTAAAACCACTCACTTGTCATTTTTCACAGCACAATAGTACTCAATCACAACCATACAAAACTTGTTCAGTCATTCCCCAATTGATGAACATCCCCTTGATTTCCAATTGTTTGCCACCACAGAGCTGCTATAAATATTTCTACACATATATGTCCTTTTCCCTTTTCTTTGATTTCATTTTGGATAAAAACCTAGTAGTGGTACTATTGGGTCAAAGGGCATACATAAATTTATAGTCCTTTGGGCATAGTTCCAAACTGTTCTCCAGTATGGTTGGATCAGTTCACTATGCCACCAGTTCATTAGTATACCCATTTTTTCCTTTTTCTTCTCTAGCATTTGTCATTTCTCATAGGTGTAAGGTGGTCCCTCAGAGTTGTTTTTAACTTGCATTTACCCAATCCATTGTGATTTAAAGCATTTCATCATATGGCTATAAATAGCTTTGATTTCTTTTTTGGGAAACTGCAGGTTCATATCCTTTGACCATTTATCAAGTGGGCAATGATTCTTATTTTTATAAATTTGACTCAGTCCTTTTCTCTATATCAATTTAAGACATGAGGGCTTTATCAAAGAAACTTGCTGCAAAAAGTTCTGATATTACTTCATTGTCTATAGTACCTTTTAGCATAATGCAGTTTTTCCTGATTATCTTTTAATTAGTTTAATTATCATTATTTAATTATTAATTAATCAGTTTTTCCTTTTGCTTTGTCTAAGATCATGATTGCTACTGCTGCCTTTTTCACTTCAGCTAAAGCATATTACATCCTGCTCCAGTCCCTTGTTTTAACTCTCTCTGTGTGCTTTTCTGTTTCAAGTGTGTTTCTTGTAAACAACATATTATTGGATTCTGGTTTCTAATCCATTCTGCTGTTGTTTCTGTTTTGTGGATGAGTTCTTCCCATTCACATTCACTGTTATGATTACTGTGTATTTCCCTCCAATTCATTCTCTTCTATTTCTTCTTCGCTCTTCTGTTTATCATGCCTCTCCTCAAAAGTCTATTTTGCTTCTAACCACTGCCTCTTTTATTCCACTCTCTCTTTTATCATCCCCTGACCTGTCTCTTATCTCCTTCCTCTCTTATTTTCCCTTTGGGTAAGACAGATTTCTATACACAACTGAGTGTGTATACATATATTCTTCCCTCTTTGACCCAATTCCAATGAGAGTGAGGTTCAGGTATTGCTTGCCACCTCCCCATTTCCACCTCCACTGTAAAAGCCCTTCCCTGTGCATCTCTTTCATGTGAGAAAATTTTCCCCATTCTACATCTCTTTTCTCCTTCTCCCAGTGCATCCTCCTTTCTCATAACTTTGTTTTTTTGGGGAAATCATTACAATACAATCAACTTATATGCATGCCCTTTGTCTATCTAAACTCCTTTTAGTTGCCCTAATAATGATAAAGTTCTTGGGAATTACACATATAATCTTCCCAAATAGGAATCTAAACAGTTTAATTTTATTGAGTCTCTTATAGTTACTCTTTCATGTTTACCTTTTTATGTTTCTTTTGAATCTTGTGTTTGAATGTCAATTTTTTAATTCAACTCTGGAATTTTCTTTATGAAGAATGCTTAAAAGTCCTCTATTTCATCAAATATCCATTTTCCCCTCAAGGGATTATACTCAGTTTTACTGGGTTGGTTATTCTTGGTTGTAATCATGACTTCTTTGCCTTCTAGAATATCATATCCTAAGCCCTCTGTTCCTTTAATGTGGAAGCTGCAAAATCTTATGTGATCCTGACTGTGGCTCCACAATATTTGAATGGTTTTTTTCTGGCTGCTTGCAATATTTTCTCCTTGACCTGGGAGCTCTGGAATTTGGCTATAATATTCCTGGAAGTTTTCATTTTGGGATCTCTCAGGAGGTGACCAGTTGATTCTTTCAATTTGTATTTTACCCTCTGGATCTAAGCTATCAGGGAAGTTTTTCTTGATAATTTCTTGGAAAATGATGTCTAGGCTCTTTTTTTGATTGTGGCTTTCAGGTAGTCTAATAATTCTTAAATATTTCTCCTTAATCTATTTTCCAGGTCAATTGCTTTTCCAATGAGATATTCCACATTTTCTTCCATTTTTTCATTTTTTTACTTTGTTTTTATTGTTTCTTGATGTCTCAAGGAATCATTAGTTTCCACTTTACCAGTTCTATTTTTTTTTTTTTGGTGAGGCAATTGGAGTTAAGTGACTTGCCCAGGGTCACATAGCTAGGTAATGTCAAGTGTCTGAGGTCAGATTTGAACTCAGGTCTTCCTGACTCCAGGGTCAGTGCTCTATCCACTGCACAACCTAGCCCCCCCCTCAATTCTAATGTAAAAGGAATTATTTCCTTCAGTGAACTTTTGTACCTTTTTCCCCATTTAGAGAATTCTGCTTTTTTAAGGAGTTATTTTCAGTTTTCAAAAATTTCTATTTATTTGTTTTTAGTTTTCAACATTCACTTCTATAAGACTTTGAGTTCTAAATTTTCTCCCCCTCCCTCTGCTCCTCCTCCCCAAGATGGCATGCAATCTGATATAGGCTATACATGAACAATCATATTAAACATATTTCATGTCATGTTGTAAAGAAGAATTAGAACCAAAGGGAACAACCACAACAAAGAAGAAACAAAAAAAAAAAAAGAGAGAGAAAATAGTACGCTTCAATCTATGTTCAGACTCCATATTCTTTCTCTGAATGTGGATAGCATTTAAGGAGTTTTTTCTTTAGTGAATTTTTGTACCTCCTTTTCCATTTGGGCAATTCTATTTTTTAAGGTGTTAAATTCTTTAGTACTTTTTTTGACCTCTTTTAACAAGCTGTTAATTCTCTTTTCATATTTTTATTGCATTACTCTCATTTCTTTCCCCAAATTTTCTTCTACTACTCTTGTCTCTTTCTTTAACTCTTCCAGAAATTCTTGTTGGTCTTGGGTTAAATTAGCATTTTTCTCTTTGAGGTTTTGCTTGTAGCTGCTTTCAGATTGTTGTCTTCTTCTGAGTTTGTGTCTTGGTCTTCCCTGCCACCATATATTTTTATGGTCAAATTATTTTTTGGTTGTTTGTACATTTTTCCAGCCTATTTCTTAACTTTTTTCCAACTATATGTTAAAGTTGGGTTCTGCTCACTTCCCCAAGCTTCTGGGTTTTTCATGCTACTGTTTTTAGAGCTAGTTCTGGGCATCTGTAATTTTTTGGTGCTTCCAGTCTAGAAATAGATATTCTTATGGTCTATGCTTTGGTTGTTACTTAGAAAAGGTCCCTGGTCCCTTGTAGCCACAAGGTCTAGCACACTTCTTTGCCCCGGAATTGTGACATGGACCCCTACTCCCACGTGGATGGGAGTACATACACATGTGTATGTGACTGATCCTGCTTGAGAGTGAGCTCCAGGTGTATGACAGAAACATGTTGTTACTTTTATTCTTATGCCATTACAGCAAATGACTTTTCTTAGGACTAAGTGGGTCTACTGGCTGCCTACTAAAGATATGTGTATTGAGGGATGCTTTGAGCTATATTTTAGGAATCTGTACCTATTAAGTACCTTGAACCTAGTTGTCCTTTGGAGGATCTAATCTATGTAAAATGTGGGGAAAAGATATTCCTAGAGGGGACATTATAGAGTTAGATATAATTCTCTCCTGTTCTTCTTTGTCTATAGAAATATTCATTAATTTTTAATAATAAAGAAAAGAGACAAAGGGTAGGTAGACAGACAGATTTATTAAAAGAGTCAAACTCTCTTCAATATCCATTCAATATCCATTCTCACATCCATGACATACAGCACATTTTGTATTAGAAAGAGTTTTGGATTTGTAATCAAAAGGCCCCTGTTGGAGTCCCAGCCTACTAGCCAAGCCACAGTGTCCTCACCTTAAATGAGGATAGCAAGGTTTATAGTGAGGAAAATGTTTTGTAAGTTTTTAAGTACTAAAGATATATGGGCCATTGTTATTATCATTATCATTATCATTATTATCTTCAGTTTCTCCTCTTGTCAGCACAGACTATTTCCTGGTCCTGCCCCTGGTGAAGCTGATTGAGTAGTTGGCAAGTTAGTGAAGGTGATGAACATGTCACGGAAGCCAGGAAAGTAAGAAGTAGTGAGAAAGTCAGTCATCAATTTCTTCACTTAGTACTTGAGTATCCCCATTCACACTGTGTTAATTGCCAGGATGTGCTTGAGATGGTAGAAATTGCTCTGGCTCCTTCCTGGGGAGTGACTCATTTTTGGCTGAATTAGTTTTCCCCTCCATGTGCCTGATGATGGATAGACCTGGTTACCACAGTAATGAGATCCAGCTCCCAGGCTAAGTGATGTTGGCAGGCATCTGGGTGCTACTGTGCTGGCACCTGCAAATTGCCATGTGCCATTAAAAGGACTGAGGAGCCCTGCACATGGCCTGTGGTGGGGGGAAACAGAAGTCAACCAATTATAGAGAGTTAGCCAAATCTCAATTATCCAGGATTCCATAAAGTTCCTAGATTATCTAGTCTTACAACCAGAGGGAAAGAATAAAATTGGATGATTTAAATGAAGTTTTTAGATTCCCTGTCAGTTTTCATTATCCAGGTCATGACCTATTTCCCATAATTTTAGCTGATGAAGTGTTGATAGCAGTATTTATTAAGCCAATAATGCATTATGATCTGAGATCTCTACCTATCGTAGCTAAAATTCTATTTTCTATGCAAGGCAAATTTTGAAGCCATATTTCATTCATTTATTTGTATTCATTAATATGTTCAAACAATTGATCATCAAGCATTTAACAACAACAAAAACAACAATAGCTAGCATTTATATAGCACTTTAAGGTTTGTACATCACTTCATAAACATTATCTCATTTGATCCTTGAAACAACTCTGCAAGGCAGGTGCTATTATTATCCCCATTTTACAGTTGAGGAAAAGAAGGCAAAGAGAGGTTTAGCGACTTGCTCAGGGTCACACAACTAGCTAATGACATAACTAGGCTGGTTTTGAACTCAGGTCTTTCTGACTCCAGAGCCAGCACTGTACACACTGTGCTACCTAGCTGCAGCATAATTGGTATATGATTGTTTCCACAATCAGCTACACAATGCACTATTGAAAGCTACCCCTCACTGGCCAGATAGCTGCATATATCAGAAAGATTTGGTACTTATGCTTCCATGTTCACTGGCCTACTCAAAATACTGAATGCAGATTATATCGGGCTCTCCAACTACGCCAACTCTGTTCCACCTGTTATTTAATTTTCACCTTATAGATGAGAAGGTATGTCATTATTCCTTTAGACCTATGGTTGATTGTGAAGCAGATATGTACAGAGTCAGATAATCCAGCATAACTTTCTGACCAAGAAACAAATAAGACTTTTAATCACAATTCTACTAGTCCAACCTTAGGACTCATGATGCTTTGGAAGGACTCAGGGATGGACAGCCTGGTTATGCATCAACATGTGGTTCAGAGGACCCTTTAAAAGACATATTTGATCCCACCTACTGTACCCTGATCAGGCTGAATATTGAGGATGCCTATATGATAATGGAACAGAAAGAGGGAAATCAAAAGGTTCTAATCAGACAGTACAAACAACTACTTTGGTGGAAATGATATGTGATTATAAATCGTAGATCACAGATTTAGAGCTGGAAGGGACCCTTTAAGGTCATTGAGTCCAGTCATCACTTTACAAATGAGAAAACTGAAGTTTAAATGACTTGCCCAGGGTCACACAATTTAGTAAGTATCTAAAGAAGGATTTTTATCCAGATCTTCCTGTTCTATTCACTAAACCGTGCTGCCTCACTTATATCAAAGACCTTACCTACATACCTTCAGAACCCCTGACTAATCAAAATAAATTAATACTCCTTTGGGTTACATTATAAAATGGCCCATCAAACATGGTTACACAAAAGCCAAACCATTTTATCTGAAACAGACAGGATAGTAGTTAGAATACTTTGCATCTGTAATAAAGTTCCCAAATCATTTACAGCTTTAACTCTGGATGAGAATGAAAAGTATGATAATTATGAGTTTATGGGAGTGAAAAAGATTGGATTCAGTGAGGATTATAATCATCTAGATGACAGTCATGGCTATGAAGGGCAATTTAAGTTAAAAACAAGAGAACTAACACGCAACAAAATTACTATAAAATCCAAACATTAAAGAGAACTTGATTAGTTTTTTGCTGATGTACTTTGGTGATTAAGGCTGTTTGTGCCTGTAATACAAAAAAGTATTCCCTGTGGGCTTACTCTTCCAATTCCCAATCTTGGTGGTGGGTCAAGCTCCCAGAGTTCAGCTAGCTACTTCTTGCCTCAGTATCTTAGGTCTAGGTTACTACCCCGAAGAATTAGGCTGAGGATCTGGATTTGTAGTAATGTTGCTCACAAGCTCCCATTGGTGTGTTCCCCATTGATTATCAGACACAGTTAACTGACTTTTAAAGAGGGTGTTTATTAGGCAGGTATAGCAAGGGCAGTTGTTAGAGTGCCTTCTCTTCTTGGACACAAGAGGTCCCTGGAGAAAGCGAACTCAAACTTGGGCAAACACATGTGGCTAAAGGGTAAATTCTCACCTCCTGGTGACTAAAAGTCCTTTGCTCCCTTCACGGAGTCCTTATAAAGTTCTTCTTAGGTATAACTCTCTGTTGGGATCCAAGAGTTTGTCCCTTGGTAGAGTCCTAAAGTTGCCTTTATTTGATGCTTTTTCCATATTGCCACTTCCTCGAGTAAGTCTGAGGGACTTCTGCTTCGGACAGAACTGCCTCCACTGGGTGTTTCCTGTGAATGAGGGAGCCAAGTGTATCCATCTAGAACACAAACCTTGCCTATAATGACTATCATCATCATGGCTTGCATTTCTATGGAGTATTTCAGATTTATAAAGCACTTCAATAACAATCTTGTGTGGTAGGTTTTCTTTGTGATCTGCAGATCAAGAAACGGAGACTCAGAGAAATGACTTGTTTCAGTTCTCACCCAGCTGGTGAGAGCTGGAGCTAGAGTGCAAACCTAGGTGTCCTGATTTTAAGCCCGGCCCTTGTTCCACTTGGTTCTAGGTAGACAAATCACAACATTTAGGCCTAAAAATCTCAACAGAATGAGCTCCAAAAAGCGTTTGGAGTCTGAAGTGAGCAAGACAGAGTTGGCTCTGAATGATTCCCATAAAGGCCAGCTCTGGATTTACTGGGAGTAGGAACAATGGAAGACACTGTACTAAGCATGTGTAAATAAAATTACCCAGATGCAGGGCTGATTTTTTTTGCTGATTTTCTCTTTAAAATAGGCACAGAGACAGGTATGCTAAAGTACCCAGAGAAGAGGCTAAAAACATGCACATGCCACGTGAATGAGGTATCTACTTTATATCTAGGTCACCAGTAAATGCAATTTGAGGAGATGGAGAAGGGAAGCCACTGTGGAATTCCCCTCCCAGAGAGGGCGAGGCCAGAGAAAGCTACTGCTTACCTACATTCCATCTGGGAAAGTGTTGTGGGATATGAGGCCCTTCTGGAAAAATGCCTTAGAGGCTTAGGCAAGCGGGTAGAGAGGGAAAATGGGCCAAGTATGGGAAATGTCATCCCAAGCACTGGGTTTGAAGCCCTTGGGAGAATCTGGTTTAGCTAGATATACTTGATAGAGTGTAAAAAGTCCTGGATCTGGAACCAGAGGTCCTGGGTTAGAATCCTGCCTCTGCTCCTAGCTGTGTGATCTTGGGCAAGACCATTAATATCCCTAGGCCTCAGTTTTCTCATCTGTAAAATGAGAGGATTGAGCTAGTTGATCCCTCTTTTAGGTCTCTTTTAGCCTTTAAATTGAGCATCCTATGATCTAAATTAGCCAGATGTGCACCAAATCTATTTAACTTTGGGTTATTCAGTCATACAATTATTGAAAGCAGTGCAGGCAAATTCAAAGGCAAGCTATCTTGCTGAACTCTAAAGGCAACATTGAGTATTCTCTCTAGAATACCTGGGATTGAAGGATAGAGGGATCGTGAGTTATGAGAAATCACAGATACTCTGAATCTCCTGGAAAAACAAACTTCCCTAACTTTTAGGAGGGCTGATAGTAAAAAATGACATAGGAGAGTTGATTTTTCACTGCCTATTTTGTGGAGGAGGCATACATAATGAATGAAAAAAATTCAAAAGCAAAGAGCAGCTATCAGTCAATAAACATTTATTAAGCATCTGCTTTATGCCAGGTGCTATGCTAAATGCTGGGAACTCTAAAAAGCAGGAAAGAAAGGCAGAACAGGGAACTTAGATAATCCATAAACTGAATCTGCTCCCAGTAAATTCAGAGCTGGCCTTCATGGGAATCATTCAGAACTAAGTCTGATCTATTTGCCTCCAACTGAAAAGAAGAAGGTGGCCCAAGAACTGCTTCTGCTTTGAAGAAACAGTTTTTGTCAGTTAATCTATCAGTCAGCCAGGGAGTATTGCTGGGCACTTTTAGCATGATGTTTAGAAACATCAAAGGATACACATGGTCCCTATCCTTAGAGAACCAGCAAGTTGTTAGGAGAAACATGATAAACACGCCTTCAGTAAGCATAAACCAAAGACAGATCATGCCTACTTTTCACTAAGATGCCTTCTTGGTAAGCATGGGGTGTATTTTTCTTTAATAATTTTTTTACGAGATGCATATCATTAAAACTAAGATACAATAGTGATAACTCTCTATAAATGTTTAGAATGGTAAAAATTGTGCCCCAAGTTATAGACTTTCAGGGCCAGGAAGAACCTTAAGCAGTCATCTAGTCCAAAGCCCTCATTTCATAGAAGGAAACCCAGAGAAGTGGGTTTGATTGATGTCACCTGACTGATGGAACATAGCTGGTGAATGGAAAAAAAAAAAAAAAACAACAACTGTGAAAAGAGCCTTATTTCCTGACCACAAGTCTAGGGTTCTTTCCGTCATACTTTATGGCATTCATTTTTCTTTGTGAGGCAATTGGGGTTAAGTGACTTGCCCAGGGTCACACAGTTAGTAAGTGTCAAGTACCTGGTCTGAAACTGGATTTGAACTCAGGTCCTCCTGACTCCAAGACTGGAGCTCTATCCACTGTGCCACCTAGCTGCCCCTCTTTATGGCATTCCTTATATAAAAGTACTATGAATAAAATGGGCAAAAATGTCCTATTCCCCTGGGTTAAATGAGGGTCCTCAGTGTATTACAAAAGAATCCATGAGAGAGAGAGAATGTTGTATAGCGGATAGGGTGCATTCAGGATTTGAGTCAGGAAGTTCTGATTTCAGATCACACCTCTGATGCTGGCTAGTTGAGTGACAAAAGCCAAGTCACCTAATCTCCAGCTCCAAGCCTTAGTTTTCTCACATCTGAAATGGATCCAGCAATAACCCACAGGGTCATTGTCTGAAAAGGTATGCAAAATGCTTTGCCCACTTTTAAGCATTCTGCAAGTGCTTGTCGTTTAGTAATTTGTCAGTCATGCCTGACTCTTTGTGGGGTTTTCTTGGCAAAGATACTGGAGCAGTTTGCCTTTTTCTTCTCCAGTTCATTTTACAGATGAAGAAACTGAGGCAAACAAGGTGAAGTGACTTGCCCAGGGTCACACAGCTAGTAAGTGTCTGAGGCCAGATTTGAACTCGGGAAGATGAGCTTCTTGTCTCCAGGCCCAGCACTTTATCCGCTGTGCCATCTATTTATAACCAAATTGTTCACTCCAACGAGACCTAACAAGACATTTAATTCACAGTTATTCTGCTAGTTTTCTTAGAATTTAGAAAGATGGGGGTGTGTGAGAGTGCTGATCGGAGATTCCAAGTTCTTTAATAGAGATGCCCAGGGAAGTTTTTTCTCTTGGCAAATCACTCAATAGAGCTGGGTTCAAAGTTAGGATCATTTTTTGCGAAGTCACCGCTCTTACTTCAGACTGAGCCAGGACAGTCCTGAATGAAACATTTGCAGCCCATGGCTGGGTCAGACTCTAAGCATTTCCAGAGTTTCAGGTCAGGTGGATCCTGCTGGAGTTTTGCCAGTATAACCTTTGAGATGGAAACACTGAAGTAAGGATTCGGTACAGGATGATTGCGTGTCTATAAGACGAGAGTGGAAAGCGATGGGGGAACCAGGTTCACATCCTGATTTGTCATTATGACAAATATGTTCAAATCCTAATTTTGTTCCTTACTGACTGTGTCACTGTGTGCCCTTCACTTCAGTTTCCTTATCTGTAAAAAATAACAGGGTTAAATAACTGGAGTTGGTGTCAGGAAGACCTGGGTTTGAATTCTGCCACAGACACTTACTAGGGAAAGGAAGGGAACAAGTGTATATTAAGCATCTGCTAAGTGCCAGGACTGTGCTAAATGCTTTACAGTTATTATCTCATTTGGTCCTCACTAAAGCTCTGTGAGGTAGGTGTTATTATTATACCCATTTTACAGATGAGGAAACCGAGGCAGGCAGAAGGGAAGTGACTTGCCCAGGATCACATAGCTAGTAAGTGCCTGAGGCTGGGTTTGAACTTGGATCTTCCTGACTCCAGGCCTAGCATTCTATCCACTTACCACTTAGCTTTGTAGCTCTGTGTGACTCCGGGAAAGTTGTCTCCCTCTCTGGGCCTCAGTGTCTTCATATATAATATCTGAGTGTTGGCCTCCAAGATTTCTTCCAGTTCCAAAACCGATTAGATGATCTCAAAGGCTGGTTCTTGCTCTAATGCCTAGGAAGTCCTATGAAATAAACCAAACAAGAAAGATGTCAGAAATGAGCTGTAGGCAGCTTTGCCTTCTGTGATCTGAAACTGTTTGAATGAGCAATCATGGTTCCCAACAAGGTCAGATCTGGAATGTCGCTGCATCAGATTTTTTTTTACCCCAGCTAGGACCATAGATTACCTATGAAAGCCATGTAGATATGGAAGGTTCCACAGCCAACAGACTTCAGGGTATGCTTCCCCTCTGATTTTCTGTTATCTGTGAGGAATATGAAATCCAGAGAAGGGATCTGACTCAGCCAAGATCATAGATGTAGTAAAGGTGTTAAATCCTCTGAATGTTAAAGTACAATTTAAGTAAAATTAAGAAGCCTTTATAAAGCACCTACTATGTGACAGGCACTCTGCTAAAAGTGTTGGAGTTAAAAAGGCAAAAACAGTTCCCTCAAGGAGCTCACATTCTAATTGGGGAGGGGTGGCAAAGATAATCTGCCAACAACTATGTACAGACAAGATATATACAAAATCAACTGGAGATAATCAACACAGGGAAGGCACTTTCTTTAAGGAGGACCAAAAGTTTTGGGTAAAAACATGTGCCATTTAATGTACATACCTTTCTGATGCCAAAGAACTCGTCTTTGGTGAGATGTATGTTACTCTCTGACGGCTTCAAGGTGGATTCCTTCATTCACCACATTAGAAACAAGTGATGGATTGAAGGCTTCTGCAGGTTACAGTTTCAGGGATCATCAGGACATTGTGTTCAGAGGAAAAAACTCCTCTAATGGTGTTGATACTGTATCAAATTGTATTTTTAAAAATTAAATTTACTTTTCAAAATAATTTATTTTTCAGCTTTCTATGGGGAAAAAAAGCAGAGGAAGCATGGAGCTGTGATTTAGAACTGGGTCAGGGACTGGGTCCAGATGCTGAGTAAGATGATTTTTAAGACATCTCCCTCGAGGGAGTTATTGAGTAAATGGTTTCTGCCCAGGAACCTGAAAGAGTTGTATTCTTATCTTCCCGCACAAGGAGATGAAGTTGTCACTTAATACATCCTTCACCATGTTAATGTCTTTTGATTAAATGGATCCAGGCTAATGGAGAGAACAAGGAACCAGGATTCAAGATGGCACCTGATGACCTACACTGGAATCGCTTTCAAACTCTTGTGGCAATTAATGATAATTAAGATGTCTTAACAGGCAGTTGGGGATCTTGGGTGTGCAGTGGACAGCACCACCAGTCTGTTCTATGTAGTTATGAACTTTACTGGCGATGAGAAACTTGTCCTCCTTTGTTGGGTGTGGGGAGATGGGGAAGGGGAGTGTACTGCTGTGGCTTAAACGGTCTCTTGGCAAAGGATTACATGCAAAGAAAAGTTGGATAGAATCCAGTCCAGAAATCAGGTAGTGTTTGCCTTATAGAGTATTTCCTCCACTTTGGAATCAAGTACTAGGCATATTCCCTAGGCCAAGGTGATGCCTGCAGTCTGGGGACAATGTAAAAGCTTCCAGGCTGGGCCTACTTTCAGTGCCCAAGGCCAATAAGTTCATCATAGTTCTTGTAAACTGAATTTCTTTCTTGACATTACTATCATCTCTCTTGACTCTTACTCCCTCAAGCATCCTTAGAAGGGAAGGACTCATAAACCAAAATACTTAACTTTTATCTCAAGGATGGAATAAGTCAAAAGTCTCTGAGAATAAGAACAGTTTAACTTAGACTGATTCAATAATTCAATCAATGTAAGCAACATTTCCTGAGTACCTGCTATATGCAAAACATTAATTACGCCAGGTGTTGAAGGAGAGAGGAAGATAAATAAGAAATGTTCTCTGCTCTAATGATGCTTATAATCTAATTGGGAGAAATGATATATCCATACAAATAACTAAGATGCAAAATTGGAATATGAAAAGTATATAGAGTAGTAGAAACAAAATTTTATGGAAGTTCAAAGAAATATTTTAGTCAGAGGGAGTTAGGGAAGACTTCAACAGCCTTCATAAGGGAGTTAGGGAAGGCCTCGAAGGGTAGATAGGATTTCAACATGCAGAGATTGGGGACAGCTAGAGGATGGTCCATTCCAGGCATAAGAAGTGGTGTGAGCAATGTCAAAGAGCAAAAAAAAAAAAACAACGCAAAATCAAAACCAAACCAAAACAAAAAAACCCCACCAAACCCAGCCACAATGTAAATTTGGGGAATAGCAAAATCTGGCAGGATCACAACTACATAAATAGGAGAGTTGTGAGAGAGAAAGGTAGATCACACCCAAATTGTAGAGGGTCTTGAATGCTAGGCTAAGTGTAGACTGTGTTTGGGATGTAATGAGAAATCTTTGAATACTTTTGAATAGGGGAATGACATAATTAGAGTTATGTAATCAGGATTACTCTAATTTTGGTGTGTATTATGTATTGGAGCTGGGAGGAACTGGAGATTGGGAGACCAGTTAAGAGGTGATTGTAATAGTCGTGGCAAGAGGTAGTAAAGGCCTGAAATAGGGATAAGGTAACAGGAATGAAAAGGAGAGCATGGATATGAGAGATATTTCAGAGATAGAATCAAGAGGACTTAGCAGTTGATTGGCTGTGTGTGTATATGGTGGGGCAGGGGACAGGGTTGATGAAAAGGATAAACCAAAGACGATTTCAATGTTTTGAGCCTACATAACTAAGAGATGGTGATGTCAATTCCCCGCCCCCAACCAAGGTAATCAGAAAGAAGAGCAGGTTGTGGAGACGATGAGTTCAGTTCTGCACATTTTTGGAGAGATGAGTTCAACTTTGCAGGTTTTGAGATTAAGGTAGTTAGATTTAGGTAGCTTCTGGGGATATCTAGCCAGGGAGGAGGAATTAAAAATATGGGGGTGAAGGGAGGGAAAATGGAGGGATTAAGGCTAGAGATGTTGATTTGATAGGGTTTCTTCTGGAAGTGATGGTTGAAGCTGTGGGAGTGGATTAGATGCAATTGCCAAGCTTTTTTGGGGGGGAGGGGTACACCTAGACTCCCAAACCTTCCATTACTTTTTCTCTTATTCAAACTCAGGCAGCCAGCCTGCACCATTCTGACTGATAGCCAATCTGTCATGAGAAAGACCCGGATCTAAGGCAGGATTCTGCAGAAGGTTCTCTCCCCAATCCCAGGTAGGGAGAAGTCCACAATTTCCCTTTTCTGATGATTTCACAAAAATCAAATTGCGTAACAGATGCCCAGATAAACAAGAGAAGTTTGCAATCAAAGCAAGTTTTGGGATCGAGCTGATTAGTTGATTCTTAATGGCTATTAGCCCAGTAATCACTCACCACACATAGCTTCCAGGCAGACCAAACCCATGCATAAGCATAGTGACACCCAAGAGTACAGACGCCTCCTCCTCAGGTACATAAGGGGACCCTGAAGATTAGCCATCAGTGGAGTTGAGTCTTCAGTCTTAACTCTCCTCACACATCGGAGCTTTCTTTCCTTGTTTGGCCGGTCATCATGAGTCGCCAGTTCTCTTGTAGGTCTCGTGGAGGAGGAGGAGGAGGAGGAGGAGGAGGAGGAAGCTTGAGTTTCAGTGTGAGCTCCTTAAAAGGAGGAAGCCGGGGTTTCAGTGGGTCCTGCTCAAGAGGAGGGGGCCGAGGCTTCAGTTCAGGCTCTGCAGTGGTCAGTGGGAGCCGAAGATCTGCCAGCAGTTCTTCCTGCTTGTTGCGCCATGGTGGAGGTGGTGGAGGTGCCAGCAGCCAGAGTCTTATTGGCCTCGGAGGGAGCAGGAGCATCTCCATGAGTGTGGCCGGAAGAGGCAGTAGTGTTTACGGTAGAGGTGGCGGCTTCGGCGGAGGCGGTAGCTTCGGCGGAGGCGGTAGCTTCGGCGGAGGCGGCTTCGGCGGTGGCGGCTTCGGCAGTGGCGGTGGCTTTGGAGGAGGCCGCTTTGGGCCAGGTGGTGGTTTTGGTGGCCCTGGTGGCTTTGGTCCTGGAGGATACCCTGGGGGTGGCATCCATGAAGTTACTGTCAACCAAAGCCTCCTGGAGCCTCTTAATGTGAAAATTGACCCAGAGTTCCAGAATATCAAATCAGAGGAACGGGAACAGATCAAGAAACTCAATAACAAATTTGCCACCTTCATCGACAAGGTGAGTCTGGAGGTCCTGGGATCCTCTTGGCCCAGGACGTACTGCTTTCAGTCAGTGATTAGTGAAAAAGAGCCACCGCTGGTTAATTTCTTCTGGGGATTGCCAATGGAGAGAGGATGGACTGGATACTCTGCAAGATACAAAGGGTGATAAAGGAATGGGATAATCTTGCCAAACATTTATTTAGCACCTACTATGTGCTAGGGTAGGCACTGTACTAAGCTCTAGGGGATACAAAGAATGGCTGAAGACAGTCCCTGTTCTCATGGAGCTTGTAATCTAATGAAGGGAGACAATACGCAAACACCTATGGAAGTAGAAGATGTATATAGGATAAAATGGAGATAACTAATAGAAGGAAGGTACTAACCTTAAAGGGGTTCAAGAAAGGCTTCTTACAGATGGTGGAATTTTAGCCAGGTCTTGAAAGACTTTAGGACTGGTTTTCTCATTTCAATCTAGCTGAATAAACATTAGTATTTAAATTTGTTAGAAAAGAAACAAAACAACCCAAATCCTCATCAGTTTCTGAGGGTGGTCCAGTACTCTGCTGAATCTTTCATGACAAATTAGAGCTATATTTCAATGGGAACAGAATGGTCCTTCTGTCTTCTCTTCTGTGAGTGAGTCTCTCTTCTTTTGAGAGTAAGCTCCCCAAGAAACTGACAAGCTTAGCCTGAAATAGCCACTTGTTGGTAAATTAAAACTCTGCCTTTGAGAGCAGGTTTCATGCCTTGGTGATCCATTACATCTCTTTTATTGATGTCACCTTGGAATTTTATAAAGTTTTTCTCCCATTGCATAGCAGGTGTAACTAAAACATTGAGTTTTATAAGGCTCTTAAGAGCTTTGAGAAACTCTGCCCTCCAGTGATCTCATACTAAGCACTCTTTGGTGTAATGCCAGTAAATTCCATTTTTTTTTTTGGTTTTCCTTGGCTTTGCCAGGAATTCTACTAGGATTAGGGAGGGGTCCTTCTGGAATGTTGGGGGCTGCTTGGTGGAATAGGGGAGGGGATCTCTCAGAATGGGAAGGGCCAGGGTGATGCATTGGGAAAGAAAAGAGTTAGAGGTTTGGGGAAGAAGCAGTGGAGTGCTCCAAGGAGGAAGGAAGATATTAGTATATTCTTTAGCTGGCAGAATGGGGCATCTGTTCTGGTTGTGACTGGGCTTATCCCTATCTCTGGATCAACTTATTCTTGGTGTCTGAGTCCTAGTGAAGAGGAAGATGAGCTCATGACTTTCATGGATGATGAAGATTAAGTCTTGGGGATTGGGGAATTGCAGGTACGTTTCCTGGAGCAGCAGAACCAGGTGTTGACAACCAAATGGGAGATGCTCCAACAAATCGATGTCAGTACCCGCTCACCCAACCTAGAGCCCTTATTTGAGATGTTCATCAGCAGCTTGAAGCAGAAGGTAGACACTCTCACAACAGAGAAAACAAAGCAAGATTCAGAACTAAACAACATGCAGGATCTTGTTGAGGATTTTAGGAAGAAGTAAGTGTGTGCGTGTGTGGGGAAATACCAATGGGTAATGAATATTAATAAGCAAACAGAATAAATTCTCCAGGAAAGCATTCTTCCCCAAATGAGTTTCTGGGAGGGGGAGTGTCTTCTTTGAATTTCTGCAAACTATTCCTTTGGTAATACTTCTAAAATTAAGAGGTTTTAGAAGTTGTATTTTCATATAGTTATTAATAATATTATTTTATAGTTCTCATATATAGTTACTACTAATATTATTATTGTATTTTAAAGGAAAGTCATTCCTAACTGAGATATCAATTTCAATTAAAACTCTACTTGATAATCCTGGGATATGGGATGTTTTGGGGGTAAGCCTACCAAGAAGAGGGCAGGAGAAGCAGTTTGCATTGTGGAAGGAGCACCAGATTTGTAATTAAATAGCCTAGGTTCAAATCCTCTTACTTACTGCCTATGGGACCTTGAACAAGAGTCCCTTTACCTCTCTGGGCTTCAGATATTTCATCTGTAAAATGAAGACATTACTTAGATAATCTGTAAAGCTCCTTCTTGGTCTCAATTCTATGATGCTGTAAGGCCAGCCCTGATCTCTTTTCTCTGGTTCCTAACAGGTATGAGGATGAGATCAACAAACGCACTTCCAGTGAGAATGACTTTGTGACAATTAAGAAGGTGAGTGGGGGAAGGATAGGGTGTTTGGCATAGGAATGCACAAATTAGGGAAGGCTCACCGGTGAAATAATTCAGAGGGAGGTATTTCAGGTGGGGTGGTTTAGAGAACACCTCAAGGGGCCATAAAGGTTATAAAGAGAAAACTAAGGGATTATGGGTATTATGAGGAAAGGTGTTGAGGTGGATACTTGGGGAAAGAGAAAATTCACATCATTTTTTTGAAGCATCTGGGTTCTGGGAGCATACAGGGGAGTAAGAAGGCCATTTCAACAGACTTTTTGAGGCATCAAAGTGTTGTATTGGTTAGAGTGATGGACTTGGGTTTAGGAAGTTCTCAGTTTGAATCCTGTCTCAGACCTTTATTAGCTGTGTGACCCTTGGGCAAGCAACTTAACATCTATCAGCCTCAATTTCTTCATCTGTAAAATGACACCTATTGCACAGGATTGTTGTGAGAATCAAGTGAGATAATATGTGAAAAGCACTTTGTAAACCATGAAGGGCTATCTAAATGTTAGCTATGATTATCATCATCATCATTATTATAATTTGATCACTCTTTTAGGATGTGGACAATGCCTATATGAAAAAGGTGGACTTGGAGAGCCAGGTGAATCTGTTGAGAGAAGAAGCTGACTTCCTGCGGGTCTTATATGAAACGGTATGATTTAAAAAAAAATCTTTTCTCTTGGTGCTCATTCCCCTCTGACGACTCTGCAGCTCTCTTTCCAGCTAGTTGGAGAGAGTTCACTGTCAAATTGACAGCCTGTGATGTTGGGGCCATTGGGTAGGATTTCCAGGAGGTGAGACTAGTATTGGTAGCTTGTGTGACAGGACAGTAACTATCCTGCAACCTCTTCTAAAGGAGAAAGTACCTCTCAGTTCAAGCAGAAGAACAGAATAGTCCCACCTTCCCCATAGGTTCAACTATATGAAAATTTTTAAAAATTCCATTTTATTTTTTTCCTCATTTGTTTTTTTTAAAATTTATTATTATTTTTAAAACATTCTTTTCTTTTCAAATTGAGTTCCAAAATTTCTTCCTCCCTCCCACTCTTTCACTCACTGAGAAGGGAAGCAAAATGATATCAATTATACATACAAAATCATGCAAAATATACAACCCAGTTCTTTGTTATTATTGTTTGCTCATTTCCCCGGCCTATTTCTTGATGAACTTTTATGTTAAAGTTGGGTTCTGCTAACCTGGGGATGAGGAGGTACCACTCCAAGTTTCAGGGTTTTTCATGCTGCTATTTTCAGAACTTGTTCTTGGGGTCTTCAACTTTTTCTGCATTTTTTTCTGGGGAGGCTAGGCAATGGGGTTAAGTGACTTGCCCAGGGTCACTCAGCTAGTAAGTGTCTGAGGCTGGATTTGAACTCAGGTCCTGTGCTCTATCCACTGTGCCACCTAGCTGTCCCTAGGAATCTTCAACTTTTTGGTGCTTCCAAGGTGGTATGATCCTGGGTGAGGTGTGGTCACTGCTTTCTTGGTCTGTGAGAGGTCTTTATCTGGGAAGGGTCCCTGGTCTCCTGCTGCTGAAAGCACTAGCATTTGTCCTCTTAGTCCTGCCACTGTGACCAGGTCCCTTGCTGTGCTGCAGCCATGAGCTTTAGTGCTCCAGTCTGCCTTGGAACTGCAACCAGGGCCCTTTCTCCCTTGTGACCAACCACCAGTGTTCCTCTGCACCCTGGAACTGTGACCCAGAACTGCATATGGGCAATAGAGTTGCCAACCAGTGCCAGCTGCACTCAGTGCCAGCAGAATCCCCTCCTTTCTTTCTGATCAGTTGTCCAACCCCCTTACTGGCTCTGGGATGAGATCTCCCAAAGTTCCTGCTGCTGATGCTACCACTGTCATGGCTGCCTCCAAGGCTCATCACTTGTGCTTCTGCCACCCTCCAGGCTGGCCCCCCAACCTGGTGTCACAGGCTTTGCCTGGTGACCTCCTAAGGTGTCTTAGGCTGGAAAAATGTTTCACTCCAACATTTTGTTGACTTTGCCACTCCAAAATCTGATTTGAGGAGGTATTTTAGAATAGGTATATTAGGTTAATGTTGGGAGAGTTCAGCTGGGTTGCTGCATGTATTACATCATCTTGGCTCCCTCAGCCATCTGAAATTTAAACAAAGCATCAGAGACAACCTGTCCTTAGTGATATGACTCAAAAGACAGAACTCCAAGAAGGGGATAGCTGCCATGAGCTTAGCTTCCTCCTTTCTGGACTCTGGCTACTCCTGGTAAAAGTGATCAGTATGATGGAATGGTGCTTGGGCTGAGTGGGAAGCTTAATGCTGCCAGATGCACAAGGATAAGTAATCAAAGCCCTAGAATGGGAGTGGAAAGGGACTGAAACAGAAATCTGGATATTGTCCCACCTTGCCCAAACCATCTTCTTCTGTGACTCCATTTACTTTCCCATATTTCTAAGAATGTGAGTCATGACCAGTATTCTGCCTAATTCAGGAGCTGTCCCAGATGCAACAAAGCATCACTGACACCAACGTGATCCTGTCCATGGACAACAATCGCAGCCTGGACCTGGAAAGCATCATCAACGAAGTCCGATCCCAATATGAAGATATCGCACAGAAGAGCAAGACAGAGGCTGAGGCCCTATATCACAGCAAAGTGAGAACCTAACCAAACCCATTACTACAGATTTTGAACCTGACCCAGGAAATGTACAGGAGCTTATGGGCAATTAGAAGCGATAATGAATTAACTGCTTAAAGTAGAGATTCACAATGACTACACTGTTCCCTTCCCCAGAAGGACCCAAATCTAGATCAGTTGTCCAAATTCCCTAAGGGAAATGCAGATGAAATACTGACATCCTAGCCTACATAGGCTAGTAGAGGCTAGAAGCTTCCTTCCACTGACTTCTTCCAATGTCCTAGAGTTGATATCTCTTGAGAGGAGGCCAGGAAGTTGTGTGCAGGGAAGGGGTTCAGCCATAACTTCCTAGGCCCAGTCATGGGCAACAAACCAAATACACTGCAAGCAATTGTCCTCCCTTTCCCCCTTCCCCCTTTTCTTCTTCTTCTGCAAAACCAGTACGAAGAGCTCCAGATCACTGCAGGGAAACATGGAGAAAGCCTGAGGGAAGTCAAGATGGAGATCAGTGAGCTGAATCGCATGATCCAGAGGATTCAGGGAGAAATTGCCCATGTGAAAAAGCAGGTGAGCCAGGGCTTCAATTTGGTTTGCCTTTCTGGCTGGTCTCAGTGGTTGGTTGGGTTGGAGTATTTGATGAGTTCTAAGGGTCTTTGTAGGTGGTGAATAGGGGTATGTGTGTGTGTGTGTGTGTGTGTGTGTGAGAGAGAGAGAGAGAGAGAGAGAGAGACAGAGAGAGACAGAGGGAGACAGAGAAAAACAGGGGCAGAGAGAAATGGGTAGATGGATTCTACTATTTGTAGATGGAATTAACCTGAGCATAAAATGATGATCCCATGCTTGGAATTACCATTTTTCTGGATAGGGGGCTGTGTTGTACACCACAGAGACCCAGTTTTTGCCTCCTAAGGGGCTACAATCTAAGACTCACTGCACTTGGCAGCAGTATGGCCCAGTGGACAGAGAACTGGACTCAGAGCCAGGATGACTTAGGTCCTAGTCTTGCTTCTGACAAATGCTGTCTGTGTGACCCTGGGCAAGTCACTTAACTTCTCAGTGTTGTAAGAAATTCTCTAAGAGTGTAAGTTGCAGAGAAGATGCTGAGCTGCATTGGCAGAGGGTGTTTCCTCCCCTGGGAGTTCCCTACACCAGTGAAATCACAGGCCTGGTCCCCAGCCTTATTCCTACCTGTGATGTAGTAAAGAGCTTTGATTTATAGTCAGAGAATCTGGCTCTGCTGCTAGTGTTGGGCAAGTAACTGAAACTTTCTGGGTCTCAATTTCTTCATTTGTAAAATGAATGGGGAGGGTCAGGTTAAATAATGTTCAAAGTCCCCTTCAACCTTTGGCATTATGATCCATTGAAATCCTGGCTCTGTTCTTTTGCTCCCTATGTCACCCAGGACATGCCAGTTAAGCTTTTTGGGTCCTGGTTTTCTCTTTGAGTAAAATGAACGGGCTAGATCAGATGATTCTAAAGTATGTCTTTCATCTCTAAACCCCATGATCCAGGCAGTCAGTAAACATTTATTAAGTACCCATTACATGCCAGGCACTGTACTTCTAGGTGGCTGTGCTTCTCTGGGCTTGGAATCAGGAAAACCTATGTTCAGATCTGACCTCAGACACTTACTAGTTGTGTGACCCCGGGCAAGTCACTTAACCTTTGCCTCAATTTCCTCAACTATAAAATGGGGATAATAATAGCACCTACCTCCAAGGTTTGTTGTGAGGGTGAAATGAGATAATATTTGTTAAGCACTTAGCACAGTGCCTGGCATATAGCAGGTGCTTGGTGAATGCTTGTTTCCTTCCTTCCTAAGCATTAGGGACAGAAAGAAAGACAGTTCCTGAACATTCTCAGTTTTCTTTTCTTTAAAATGGAGATAACAATGTCAGACCTATCATCTTATGGGGTTGTCATGAAGATCAAATGAAATCACAGATGTGAAGATGTTGGGGTACACCTATAAATGCAAGGAAGTCTGATTGATGATGGTGATGGTGATACAGAGCCGGCATTTTGTAGCAAAGTTTGTGTAGCCTGATTCAGAAATGCAGCAATTTACAATGGCATTCCCCAAAAGACTTAAATAGGTCCACCAACTTTTCTGTTTCCTGTTCACCTTGGTGCTTTCCTTTGGGATGTGTAGACTGCCCTTTCCCATGGCTTCCCAATGCCACCCAGAATCCCTCCCTCCTTCTTCTGTAGTGCCGTGCTGTGCAAGACTCCATCGCTGATGCAGAACAACGGGGGGAGCATGCTCTCAAAGACGCCAAGCACAAGATGGAAGAGCTGGAGGAAGCTCTCCAGCAGACCAAGGAGGAGCTGGTCCGCCTGCTGCGGGACTACCAGGAGCTGATGAACGTTAAAATCGCCCTGGATTTGGAGATTGCCACCTACAAGAAGTTGCTGGAGGGAGAGGAGAATAGGTAAGGGGATGGAGAGATGACTCACATTGTATGGCTTCTTCATTAAGAATGATACAAGTCCGAAGTTGGCATTGGCTCTCCTGCTTTCCTCCCAGAAGAATGTCAGAGAGGGATGGACTCTGGGGACCAGGGAAAGCAGAAGAAAACTAGGGAAGGGGAAAGTATGTCATCTTAAAGTTCTGTCTGTACTGAATAGAACAGGGTATAATTGTCAGGGCTGGGGTCAGAATGGAAGGGGAAGCAGCTGATAATACTGCTCTCAGAGTCAGGAGACCTGGACTTAAGTCTTAGCTGTGGAACAAGTGTGGGACCCCTTTCTGGGTCTGAGTTTCCTCAGTTGTAAGATTCCTTCCAAACTGTGGAAGTCTGAGTAGAATTGCTAAGGCCAAGGTCTTCGTGTGCCCTAGGTAAGGTTTTGAACTTTATCTCCAATCCCACCCCTTGAAGGAATAAACACAATTTCACCTTTCACAATTTCATAAACACAGTTTACAGTTGCTTAAATAGAAGTCTGTAATTTGGCAGCAGAAGGAGAGAAAAGGGAAAGCTTCATTTTCTTTTTCTCAAAGAATGGTATGAGTCATGTAATGGCAGCTCTGCTTATGCTGGTGCCTTAGATCTAAATGTGAAGGGGCACTGGCTTAGAGAAGGAAGATTTCAGATTGAGGTTAAGGCAGGTAGAGGGGACAGAAGGGAGGCAACTTGACAGTCTCATTCTAGGTCCTCCTAGATTGGATGAATCTTTACAGGGCAGCTTCACCTTTTGTTTAGTTAAGTGAATTTTAAGAATATTGGATCCAATATTCTTTGTTTATTTTTTCCAATAAAAAATTGGAAAGCCAAGTATTTTTAGCTAGGCCATCCAGGACCATGCCACCCACTTTCCTCTACTCCATTATCACAAGAAATGAAGAGTATTTAAAAATGAGGAACTGGGAGTGGGGATAGAGAGCACTCCAACAGCAAGACTGTACTAGCATTTAAAAATAACTGTCATTATTGAAGAAAATGGGATTGTCCAAATGGTATTGGGCAGTGTTTCCTTATGAGAACTTATGGTTTGATGAGAGAATTTCAAAGAAAAAAAATGTAATCCCAGTCTCAAAGCCCATGAGCATGGTGGGATGGAGTTGGTGAGAGCTGAAGAGCCACTCTGGGGTCTTTTGGCTTCTCCCCACCCCTCACTCAGGGCAGGGCATTCTTCTCCACCAATGAAGAGATAGTCCCTACTAATGGGCTTTGGGGCTGCAGTTACCAAAAAAATACAATTTGATAACAATACCTCTTTTTTTCCCCTCTTCCCTGATAGAATCTCTGGAGAAGTTCCCAGTAACGTGTCCATATGTAAGTAATGAGGGATGACCCCTCTTTATGAGATTTCTTGGATGGGGCTATTAGAAGTAGTGGGTGTGCAGAGGGGGCATCAGTATGCTTACTGTGACTTGGTTTCTTTCCACAGGTATAAGTAGCAGTACTATCTCATCCAGTGTGGCATCCAAGGCTGGCTTCAGAGGTTCTGGAGGAGGAGGAGGAGGAGGAGGAGGATATGGTTCTGGAGGCAGGGGGTCCAGTTCTGGAGGAGGATACAGCTCTGGAGGCAGGGGATCTGGCTCTGGAGGAGGATACAGCTCTGGAGGCAGAGGATCTGGCTCTGGAGGAGGAGGAGGCTATGGATCTGGAGGCAGAGGATCTGGCTCTGGAGGAGGAGGCTATGGCTCTGGAGGCATAGGATCTGGATCTGGAGGAGGAGGAGGCCATGGCTCTGTAGGCGGGGGATCTGGCTCTGGAGGAGGAGGAGGATATGGCTCTGGAGGTGGCAGTTCTGGAGGCAGGGGGTCTAGCTCAGGAGGTGGCAGTGGAGGAGGAGGGGGCAGCTACGGCTCTGGAGGTCGAGGTTCCAGTTCAGGCTCAGGAGGTGGAGGCAGTGGCTCTACCAGAGGGCCTGGAGGAGGCTACAACTCCGGTCAAGGCGAAGGAGAAAAGAGCTGTGACTCCAGTGTGTCATTCTCATTCAGATAAAGCTGATGTCCCAGTGCCTCCCTACTTAGAATGTAAAAACAAGCTTTTCTCTTCTCCACTTACTGACAGCATTCCAAACTGCACCACCCAGCCTGATTTCAGGGGGAAAGCAATGCTCAAGCATGTTTTTAAAAAGCTCTTGCCTCGCTGCCACTCCAAAAAGGGTCAGAACTATTTATAACTCTTCTCCTTGAGGGGGAATTCGGCTTGGGGGGCTGTAGCATCCTTCATGCTCCCACTTTTCCAGTGCCCCCTTCTGATGTAGAATTCCTATTTTCTTGCATGCAGCAAAAAGGAAAAAAAAAAAAGTCATTCCTTGTGTACATAATTCCTCCTTCTGAATCTGCCGTCTAAAATGTTGCTCTGCCCCTACCCTTGTCTATAAAATAAACTTCATTTGCAATTCATGTTGTGTGTGTGATGGCATTCTTACACTTGACTTTAACTGGAGGGTACTGGAGTCTGGCTAGAAGAACTAGGATCTTGGGTGTGGCCTTTTGATTGAGTTCAAGTTTTACAGAACAAATCCTTTTATTAAGAGGATTTGTTCTATGGAATTTGGATTCAGTCAAAGGGTTGCACTTGAGGACCTAGGGGGCCACATGTGGCCTAGAGGCCACAGGTTTCCCCACCTCTGGTTCATTCCCATGCAGGGTGGGACAAGAAAAAAAAATGGACTTCACTTGAAGCTTTGGTTGGGCATAAGGAAGACAGAGCTTTGAAAAAGAAAATACTCAGTCTTGAGTCCCTTCTCCTCTTGCTACCTCCTGACAGAGCAGAAGATTGCATCCTAGACAAATTGTATCCTGGAGAAGTTTCAGAACTTCCAACTTTGGAAGTCTTTAAGGATGGGAAAGAATCCCATTCTTTTGGCCTAGTCAAAGTCCCAGAGGAAGATCAATGTAGTAGACTCACTATCTTGCCCTGCTCCCAAATCTATAATGGTTCCCTAATTGTCGCTCATGTTAAACTCAAACCCCCCCCCTTGGACCCTTCATTTCCATCCTCCCCAGTAATTTTTAGTTTAGGATCTCAGTTTTCCATCCCTTGGGCCTTAATGTGTCCTACTCTCAAGCCTTCCCATAAGCCTTCCCTCTTCTCCCTTACTTCAACCTCTACTCTTCCCTTGCCCTCCCTTCCTCCCAAACCCTATGCAAGATTACCTGCCCAAGGCAAGCTTCCTATCTAAGCCTACCTAGTCTTAGCTATTCCATCATTATTCCATGTAGCCTTAGACAAATGGACTTTAGAAGACCATAGATATAGGGTGAGGAGTGTTTATGCAAGTGGTCCTTTTAATGAAGGAAACATTCACCATGGAAAAGAAAGATCTTTTCCTCCGTCTCCTTGATCCACTTATTCTTCCACTTTGGCAAACTGGGTAACCCACGGAAAGCCTTCTTTCTCAAGCTAAACATCTCAGTCTCCAGAATTACCTTCTAGCATCTGAGCCTCCAAATTAAAGTTAATGCTTTGTTGATTGATGACCAATCTTTCTTTCCTTCCTTCAATCCTATGTCTCCTTTAACAAGGGGCTTTCTGATCAGACCAGTGCCCCATTGCAGAGTATGGAGACAACTCAGGCTTCTTTACAGAGCTGCCATGTGCCCTGAAAACTGTATCAGGGATTGATCCCTACACCAGGGAGGACCTAGAGTGGAAGTTATCAAGGCCTATGGGATTAATTTAGCATGGAGGAAGGAGCCAGAGGGTACGTCAGTTTGCCCAGAATGAAAAATTAATCTAAACAGGATTAGGTTTGATGTTTTCCTCTGAGGCCATGGATTCATAGCTTCCCTAGCTCCAGATCCCTCCCTAATTCTGGGGAAGTGATGATTGACTCTGAGAGTTTGTTTTATACAGAGAAGGAGGAATGAAACAAACATTTATTAAACACCTACTATGTGCCAGCCAATGTGCTAAGTGCTTTGAAAGATTGGAGGAGCCACCAGAATTCTAGTGATGGGAGGTCATGGGAGTAGCCATAGCCAAGCTGGGTGAGGTGCCATAGTAGTCCCAAGTACCTCCGCAGGGCTGTGCTGGTGCCTCAAATGACTAACTTTGCCCATTAACCATGGCCCTAAGGCTCTGTCCTGGGCCTTCTTGTCTTCTGCTTCTATATTATTTTCCTTGGTAATTTCGCCAGTTTTCATGGATTTAATTATCATTTCTGTACTGATTATTCTTGGATCTACTTATCTGACCCTAATCTCTCTCTCAACCTGTAAGCTCCATGTGGGCTGGCAGCTGGCAAAAGCCCTCTGCTCATGCTCTGAGAAACAGGACCTCATTGGACTGTTACATATACTGTGTTTAGTTTTCTTTCTTTTTCTTTGTTCTCTATAATGTAATCATTCTCTAGATTTTTTTTTCTGGTTTTGCCAACTTCTCTCAACATCAATTTGTGTAAGTTTTCACATGCCATCTCTGAATTCTTCATATACAACAATGCTAAGTTAGGTAAGCCCATGCTGGAATTAGATTGGTGTTGGGTTTATGCAGATAAAATTTATGTGAGGCTAAGATTAGGGTTTCGTGTGTGAGTGTGTGTGTGTGTGTGATCTGTTCTGTGAGGGTGCATATCTCCTAGAAATTTCTCTCTGGAGATGGTCAGTTCATTTCAAGACAATTAGCTGGGAAATGGGAGGAGCAGAGAGGTCCAGGCAAGTCTCCTCTCTTTTTGCCTCCCAGTAGCTTTACTCCTGGGCATAGAGGGAGCTATCCTTAAATTGAGATGATTTGCTATTTTAAGGCTCCTGGATTGGGGAACAATTTGAAAAAGGTCTTAAGCAAAAGGATGAGGCACTTTCAAGTGCTAACATATATTCTCCAGTTGCATAAATTAGAGGGATATTAAAATAGATTGATTCTTTGAGGATTCTCCAACCCCTTTTAAACATTGTTTCCTCACTTCCAGAATCACAGACTTCCTTCTATCATCCATTTAGACATTTATGTAATTCTTACTTTAAAAAATTCCTTTTTATTATTCTGAACTTGACAGACATAAAAAAACATAAATCTTTCCTTTTAAAAAGAACAGGAAAAGAGGATTTGAATTAAGTACAGCTTGGCTTTTTTTTTTAATAATTCCAATTTAACATGGTAGTATCGACATTACTTTTCTTTAATTTGCCCCCTTCTGAATCCCTTCCACTCTCTTTTATGTATTTTCCTTTCTTTTCTTTTTAGATTTTGTTAATTTGTTTATTTTTAGTTTTCAATATTCACTTCTACAAGATTTTGAGCTCTAAATTTTCTTTCCATCTTTTCCCTACCCCTACCCTAAGATGGCATGCATTCTGAATATCCCTTCCCCTAATCAGTCCTCCCTTCTATCCCCCCCCCTCCTTCTCTTATCCCGTACCCCTTCCATTTTCCTGTAGGGCAGGATAGATTTCTATATCCCATTGCCTGTATATCTTATTTCCCAGTTGCATATGAAAACAATTTTTAACATTTGTTTTTAAAAGTTTGGGTTCCAAATTTTCTCCCTTCCTCCCTCCCCACCCACCCTCATTGAGAAGGCAAGTGACAGAGGTTATATATGTGCAGTCAGGCAAAACATTTCATAGTAGTCATGTTGTGAAAAACTAGCTATATTTCCCTTTATCCTATCCTGGCCCCATTTATTCTATTCTTTCTTTTGACCCTGTCCCTCCTCAGAAGTAGTTGCTTCTGATTACTCCCTTTCCCAATCTGCCCTCCTCTCTATCATTCCCCCACTCTCTTGTCCCCTTCCCCCCCTATTTTCCTGTAGGGTAAGACAGATTTCCACACCTAATTGAGTGTGTATGTTATTCCCTCCTTAAGTCAAATCCTATGAGAATAAGATTCACTCATTCCCTCTCACCTTCCCCCCTTCCCCTCCACTGTAAAAGCCTTTTCTTGTCTGTTTTATATGAGATAATTTACCCTATTCTACCTTTCCCTTTATCCTTCTCCCAGTATAATCATCTCTCACCCTTTAATTTTATTCTCCAGATATCACCCATTCATCTTCAATTCACCCTGTGCCCTCTATTTATCTATCTATATATATACACACATATAATTTTTTCCTTCCAACTATCCTAATACTGACAAAGGTCTCATGAGTTACAAATATCATCTTTCCATGTAGGAATGTAAACAGCCCAACCTTAATGAGTCCCTTATGATTTCTCTTTCCTGATTACCTCCATATTTCTCCTGAGTCTTGTATTTGAAAGTCAAATTTTCTATCCAGCTCTGGTTGTTTCATCAAGAATGCTTGAAAGTCCCCTATTTCACTGAATGACCTTTTTTTACCCTGAAGGATTATACTCAGTTTTGCTGGGTAGGTGATTCTTGGCTGTAATCCTATCTCCTTTGCCCTCTGGAATATCATATTCTAAGCCCTTTGGTCCTTTAATGTAGAAGCTGCTAAATCCTGTGTTATCCTGATTGTGTTTCCACAATACTTGAATTGTTTCTTTCTGGCTGCTTGCAATATTTTCTCCTTGACTTGGGAACTTAGAAATTTGGCTACAATATTCCTAGGAGTTTTCCTCTGGGGATCTCTTTCAGGAGGTAATTGATGGATTCTTTCCATTTCTATTTTACCTTCTGGTTGTAAAATATCAGGGCAGTTTTCCTTGATAATGTCTTGAAAGGTGATGTCTAGGCTCTTTTTTTGATCATGGCTTTCAGATAGTCCAATAATTTTTAAGTTATCTCTCCTGGATCTATTTTCCAGGTCAGTTGTTTTTCCAATGAGATGTTTCACATTGTCTTCTATTTTTTCATTCTTTTGGTTTTGTTTTATAATACCTTGATTTCTTATAAAGTCACTAGCTTCCAATTACTCCATTCTAATTTTTAAGGAAGTATTTTCTTCAGTGAGCTTTTGGACTTCCTTTTCCATTTGGCCAATTCTGCTTTTTAAGACATTCTTCTCCTCATTGGCTTTTTGGACCTCTTTTGCCATTTGGGATTTTCTTCAGTATGTTTTTGGGTTTCCTTTAGCAAATTGTTTACTAGTTTTTCATGATTTTCTTGCATCACTCTCATTTCTCTTCCCAGTTTTTCCTCTACTTCTCTTACTTGCTTTTCAAAATCCTTTTTGAGTCCATGTCCTGGGACCAATTCATGTTTTTCTTGGAGGCTTTGGATGTAGGAGCTTTGACTTTGTTGTCTTCTGGTTGTATGTTTTGATCTTCTTTGTTACCAAGGAAAGATTCTATGGTCTGACTTTTTTGCATTTTTGTTTGCTCATGATCCCAGCAATTACTTGAGTTTTTAACTCTTTGCAAGGTAGGGGTATACTTCCAATGTGGAGAATGTACTGTCCCAAGCTTCAGGGGTTTTGTGCAACTATTTTCAGAGATACTTCTAGGGACCTGTAAGTTTTCAGTTCTCCCAAGGTGGTATGATCAAGGGTGAGGTGTTTACTGCTTTCCTGGCCTTTGGTCTATGAGTGACCACAAGCACTCTTTTTTGCCTTGGAACTGTGAAAAGGATCCCCACTCAACCACAACCACAAGCTCCACCACAGCAGCACTCCTTCTTGCCCCAGGATCACCACCCAGAACTGTGACCCAGATCCAAGCACAGGCAAAGCAAGAGAATCCTGCCTCTGCATCAGCAAAAGATCCCTGCAATCCCTCTCTGATCAGCCACTCAATTCCCCCTCAGTCTGTGGCCCTGGAAGCTCCAGAAGCAGCCACTGACCCAGAGCTGCAGCCAGGTCTGGGGCTGGGACCATGCTTCTCTCTCACAGACTTTTCCTACTGACCTTCTAGGTTGTCTTTGGTGTTGGTGGGTTGAGAAGTCTGGAAACCATCACAGTGGCCTGTAATTCAGTCCTCTGAGTCCTGCTCTGGGTTTGCTGAGGCCTGTTTTGCCTATTGGCCCATGTCATACTGTGTTCCTCTCCCAGTTGGGCATGATAGACCTTTCCAATCAACCATCCAGATTGTCTTGAGCTGGAAATTTGTTTCACTCTGTCTTTTTGTGGGTTCTGCTGCTCTAGAATTTGTTTAGAGCCATTTTTTACAGGTATTTGGAAGGGTTTAGGGGAGAGCTCAAGCAAGTCACTGCTTTTACTCCACCATCTTGGCTCTGCCCCTCTTTTGTATATTTTCAAATTATTCAATGATTGTAACTATGAGGATAGAGAAGATTTAGGTTCATATTCAGAGGAAGATAATAAAGCTAAAAAAGCCACTCCATTTTCAATGAGGAATGTTAAATGGTCCCAAGCACCAAAAGGCTTCTTGGAAGAACTTAAAAAGGATTTAAAAACCAAATAAGAGGAATCAAGGAAAAATTAGAAAAAAAAAGAGGAATCCAGGAAAATTAAGCGAATTATGAGAAGAAAGTCAACCAACTGGAAATAGAGAATCAAAAACTTAAGGAAGAAAATAATTCCTTGAAAACTAGAATTAGGTAAGGGGAAGCTAATGACATTCTAAGACACCAAGAAATCATAAAACAAAATCAAAAGAATGAAAAAATGGAAGAGAAAGTGAAACATCCCATCAGAAAAACAATTGATCTGGAGAACAGACCCAGTAGAAATAATACAAAAATAGTTGAACTACCTGAAAATTATAATAAAAAAAGAATCTTGATATAATTTTATAAGAAATTATCAAGGACAATTGCCCTAGTTCTAGAACAAGAAGGCAAATTAGAAATAGAAAAAATCCACCAATCACCACCTGAAAGAGATCCCAGGAGGAAAACTTACAGGAATATCATAGCCAAGTTTCAATGCTCCCAGGTTAAGGAGAAAGTATTGGAATCAAAAGAAAAAAAACAATTTGAACAGCAAGGATTACACAAGACCTAGCAGCTACTACATTGAAGGATAGTAGGTCTTGGAATACTATATTCTTTTTTTTTTTGTCAATTGGGGTTAAGTGACTTGCCCAGGGTCACACAGCTAGTAAGTGTCAAGTGTTTGGTCTGAGGCTGGATTTTAACTCAGGTCCTCCTGACTTCAGGGCTGGTGCTCTATCCACTGTGCCACCTAGCTGCCCCCGGAATACTATATTCTGTAGAACAAAAGAGCTGGAGTTGTGACCAAGGGTACCTTACACCGCAAAGTTAAGTATAATCCTGAATGGAAAAAAAAAGGATATATAATGAATTGAAAGACTTTCAAGTATTTGTGAAAAAAAACAGCAGAACTGGCCTCAGACCAAACACTTGCCATGTACTAGCTGTGTGACCTTGGGCAAGTCACTTAACCCCTACTGCCTCATCAAAAAAAAAAACACCAAAAAACAGAAAACAGCAGAACTTAAGGGAAATAATAACATATAAGATCCAGGAGAAATATAAGGTAAACATTAAAGAACAACTATAAGGGACTCAATAAGGTCAAATTGTTTACTTCTTATATGTGAATATATTAGTAGTATTACTCTTATGATTGTCATCATTATTTGTGTAGTTTGAAAGAAAGGCATGGGCTGAGCTGAGTATGATGGGGTGATTCTAAAAAAAAAACAAAACAGTATGGGGAGAGTCAAAAAGGAGTAATTATCTCATACAAATGAGGCATAAAAGGAAAATTTGATACAGAAGAAGCTAGTGCTGGAACCTTACTGTCATCGGGAATGGGTTAAAGAAGGGACAACATATATCTAGAAGAGTATAAAAATCTTCTAAATTCACAAAGAAATAAGAGGGCAAGGGGGTGGGTAGGTTAGGGAATAGGAGGGCAAGGTAGCCAGTCTAAGTAAAGAGGAAGAGTAAGGAGTGATAGAGTAAATAGGGTGAGAAAGATAGAGAGGAAAAATAGGAAGGAGGAAAATACACAAGTAATTGTAACTTAGAACATGAATGGGACAAATTTACCCATAAAATGGAAGCAGATAGCAGATTAAAAACTTGAATTCAACAATATGTTGCTTTCAGGAAACATTATAAAAATAAGAGATACACACAAAGAAAAAATAAAGAGTAGGAGTAGAATTTAGTATGTAAAACAAGGATAATCATCATGATTTCAGATGAAGTTAAAGTTAAAATGGATTTAATCAAAAGTGAAAAACAGAGAAATTATACTGTATGTCAACAACATTATTTAATACTGTTTTAAGCCATTTAAAATTCCTAGACAGTATAAAATACCTGAGTGCATACCTTCCAAAACAGACATAGTTACTATACGAACACAAATATAAAACATTTTTTATACAAATAAGCTAAGATCTAAATAACTGAAGTAATGTTTATTGCTCATGGGTAGGTAGGGTCAATATAATTTTTAAAATGATAGTTTTACCTAACTGATCTATTTATACAAGGTCATCTCAATTAAATTACTAAAAATTGTTTTACTGAGTGAGAAAAAATAATGACAAAGTTCATTTGGAAGAACAAAAGGTCAAGAACTTTAAAGAAACCATGGGAAAAAAGATGTAAAGGAAGTAAATTCAGCAGTATCAGATCTTAAACCATATTATAAGGTGAGAGCATTGTTGAAGTGTAAAAAGGATTCAATTTCAATTATTTAAAATTAAATTTTTTTGCATAAAGAAAACCTTTGTAGCCAAGAATAGAAGGAATGCAGAAAATTGGAGGAAAAACATTCATAGACAATCTCTTAGATAGGATGTGATTAGGTTAAAATATTGCTGTGGTGTAGGAAATTATGAGCTGGTTAATTTAGAAAAACAGGGAAAGACTTGGACTTATGGAGGAAGATACTATCCACCATCAGAGAAACTGATGATAGAATGAAATAAGCATAGTACAGTCTTACATGTATGTGTATGTGTACATTTGTACATATGTGTATGTTTATGGAGATTTATGAATATGTATATGTACATGTATATACATATATATCTACATTTAGTTATAGCTTTCTTTAGGGTGGGAGGGAGGGAAAAAATAAAGTAAAAAGTACACAATAATGAACAAAAGAAAACCAACAAGGAAGCAAAGAAAAGTTTGAAAACAATATGTAGTATTTATTATATAAGTTTTCTTGAAATGGAAATTTATTATTCCATATTGAATTCTTTCTTATGATTTGCTACGTATATGACAATTTTTTCCTTCTTTCATTTTGTATTGAAGTCTAACATTAAAAAATTTACAAAAAAATTTATTGGACTACCTGAAAGCTATGATCAAAAAAGTGCCTAGACATCATTTTTCAAGACATTATCAAGGAAAACTGCCCTGATATTCTGGAACCAGATGGTAAAATAGAAATGGAAAGAATCCACTGATCATTTATTGAAAACAGTCCCAAAATGAAAACTCTCAGGAATATTATAGCCAAATTCCAGAGCTCCCAGGTCAAGGAGAAAATATTGCAAGTAGCCAGAAAGAAACAATTCAAGTATCATGGAGTCATACTTGGGATCACACAAGATTTAGCAGCTTCTACCTTAAAGGATTGGAGGGTTTGGAATATGATATTCTGGTGTCAAAGGAGTTAAGGATTACAACTAAGAATTATCTGCCCAGAAAAACTGATTATAATCCCTCAGGGGAAAAAAAAAGAATATTCAATGAAATAGAAGACTTTCAAACATTCCTGATGAAAAGAACAAAGCTGAATAGAAAATTTGACTTGCAAATACTAGACTCAAGAGAAGCATAAAAAACATGAAAGGGAAATCATAATGGACTTAAACTGTTTACATTCCTACATGGGAAGATGATGCTTGTAACTCATAAGAACTTTCTCATTATTAGGGCAGTTAGAAGGAGTACACACACACACACACACACGCACACACACAGAAGGCACAGGTGTGAGTTGAATATGATGGGATGATATCTAAAAAATAAAATTAAAGGGGTAAAAAAGAGGAATGCACTGGGAGAGAAAGGGAAAGTGAGAGGTAGAACGGGGTAAATTACCTTACATCAAAGAGGCAAGAAATCTTTTACAGTTTTGGCTTTAAAACCTGATTTGAAAACTTTCTAGCTATTTGGCCTTGGGCTAGTCTTTGGGCCTCAGTTTATTCATCTATAAAATGAGGGGCTTAGATGAAGTTAAATTGACTCAATTAAATTGACAGAGGAAAGATTAAAGGCTTTTTGATATGTTTTTATCCTATGTCTTAGTCCCCTGTGTCTAGCCTTCCTATTCAATTAAAAATCCTCTGGGACCCTGAAATTTTGTTTCCTCTTTTTTCTAGATTTTTCTCTAGTGTCTTTTATCAGTCTCTGCATATAAGGAGTGTTGTTGCAATGGTATGCCTGACTGGGGTTTAGAGTTAAGAGCTCATTTTAGAAACCAGAGGTGCAAGTAGAAATTCTAATAGCTGGGGAGAAAAGTTATCAGGGTGGAAGAATGAGGTTCTAAGGAATAACCATGTGCTTGTGTGGTTGAGGTGGATTGGGGACAAATCATGGGAGTTAGGGAAGATGAGGAGGTTGGAAGGCAAGGTATTTGAAGGGAGAAAGAGTAAGGGTGGAAAGCTACTGAACTTACTAGGGAGGAGAGGAGAATAGTCTGGAAGTCCATAGATGACAGCAGGGGTTACTGATGGAAGAGGGAGGGTCTTGGTGTAGCTGTGGAGAGCAAGGTTTATGCTGGCTCCTCCTCTGGGCTCTGTGAGTAAGGGTGGAACACTCAGTGGCATTTTCAGGAAAAAGTTAGGTTTTTGTGAACACCAGGAAATGGAAGGAGTATGAGAGGGAGATACCTAGGATGAAGAGAAGTCTTCTTCTTGTTAGAGAATGTAATGGCACAACCATAGGATAAGAGGTTTAGAGCTGGAAGGGACCTTAGAGGCCACTCTCTCATTTTACAGAGGAGGAAACTGAGGCTCAGAAAGGTTAAGTGACCTGCCTGTGATCACTTAGCACTATTAGGTATCAGAGGAGGAATTTGAACCCAGGTCTTGTTGACTTCAAGTTAAGCTTTCTATTTACAATGATATGAATAATGTTTTAAATTATTTAATTACAATGATTTAAATAGTGTTTTAAGGTTTACAGAGTACTTTGCAAACATCTCATTTTATCCTTACAACAATCCTGGGAGGTAGATGCTATTATCATCTCCACTTTATAATTGAGGGAACTAAGTCAGAGGTTATGTGACTTGTCCAGGATAAGACAGCTATTAAGTGTCTAAGGCTAGATTTGAACTCAGATCTTCCTGACTCTAGGTAAGACACTCTATCTATTGCCCCACCTAGCTGCTTCTGTAGATAAATCAATCAATAAACATTTATTAAGTGTCTACTATGTGCTGGGAGCAGCTAGGTAGCTAGAAGACTCATCTTTCTGAGTTCTTTGCCAAGAAATCCACAAATGAGGTTATGAAGAGTTAGAAATGACTGAACAATAACAACATGGCAGACACTGTGCTAAGTATACAAAAAGAGGCAAAAGACAGTCCCTGACTTCAAGGAGCTTACAGTTGAATGGAGGAGACAATAAGCAACAAATACATTTAAGCCAAACTATATTCAGGATAAATAGGAAACACTGTTTCTTTTGGAGTTTGTTGGACTTAGGATCAGGAGACATCTGGTTTCAAATGCCACTTCTAAGAGTAGCTTACTGTTACTATTACTGTCACCTAAATTCTCTGAGCCTCACTTTCCTCATCTGTAAAATTGGGATAATAAAGTCACCTTTAGTGCCAACCTCACAGGATTATTATGAGGATTAGATGAACCTGATCATCGAATCATCTTTTTACATGTAAAAAAGTATTTTTAAAACCTTGAAGGTAGTTTTTGTGATGACCAAATCAGATAATATTTGTTTTAAAAAAAGAACTTAACACAGTATCTGGCACATGGTTGATGCTTTATAAATGCCTAATCCCTTCCTCTTCTCTCCCCTTCTGTGTATGTATATGCCTCTATCATATATCTCTATCTCAATCACTATTTATATCTCATCTCACCTCTGTCACTATCTCTATAACAATATTTTGTACATTTTTGAGAGGTAGTAGCAGTGCTGTATGTAATATTTATGCATGTACTATAGTAACACTGTAGTATTGGTGGTTCAATGGATAGAGCACTGGGTTTGGAGTCAGGAAAACCTGAATATAAATCCAGCCTCAGATACTTACTAACTGTGTGACCCTGGACAAGTCGCTTAACCTTTGATTGCCTGACAAAATGGATCTCCTGGAGAAGGAAATGGCAGACCACTCTAGTGTCTTTGCCATAAAAACCCCACATGGGGTCATGAAGGGTAGGACATGACTGAAATGACTGAACAATAACAACAAAATGCAATAGTGCAAAGTATTTGTTGGACTTGGAGTCAGGAAAGACCTGAGTTATCATCCTAACTCAGACACTTGGGTCACCCTTTACCCAAAGAGCACCCCAGTCTAGAGTGTAATGGGCTGGGGATGGGGAGTGTGTACAGGGAAGCCTGGTTTGGGGGGCTGTAGACCTTGGGAAGAAGCTTGTTCCATAAGGCGGCTCAGAGAAGAGCAAGTGGGGTTGTGTCCCTGTCCATGCATCTCCTCCCAAGTCCAGCAGGGAGTTTGGGATGGGTGGACTGTTCCTCGTGCCACCAAAATCAGAAAATAGTTGTTATACCTGCTTCATAGGGTTATTATGAGCTTGCATGAGATAATATCCAGAAGATGATTTATAAGTTTTTAAGAGATGGGGACTCGACCTGTGATTTCATTGTTACAGGGAACTACCCTGTCTATGAAAGACCTTCTTTGCAACTGAATGTCCTAGAGGGTTGCCTTGAGCATGGACTAGCCAGTGGAACTAGTAAGAGCAACAGAAAAGGGGCCTGGAAAACAGCTGAGGCAACAGATGATAAGAGCAGACTTCAGCCCCTCCCTGTTCCCCTGGAGCACTGGCTGAGGAAGCTCCTGAAAGTCCACATTTCTTTCCATTTCCCCCTCCAACTCAAGGGAAGAAGGGGTGGGAGGTGGAAAGGGATGGAAAAATTGGACTGGAACTTGCCACTGGATGCCTCGTTCCTTTTAATGCTTATCCCTGTCTGCATGCTGTTTGAAACTGCTATTAAACAAAATAGTTGGCTGTTGTGTTGTATTCGACTATTCATGACCCCATTTGGGGTTTTCTTGGCAAAGATACCAGAGTGGTTTGCCATCTCCTTCTCCAGCTTATTTTACAGTTGAGGAAACTAAGGCAAACAGGGTTAAGTGACTTGCCCAGGGTCACACAGCCAGTAAGTGTCTAAAGCTGGATTTGAACTCAGGAAGAAGAGTCTTCCTGACTCCAGGGCTGCACTCCACTGTGCCACCTACCTGGCTATTCCGGGAGCAAGACACTCTATCTCTAGGCTCTGGACATTACCTTTGGCTGTTCCCCATGCCTGGAGTGCTCTCTCTTCTCACCTGCACCTCCTAGCTCCCCTGGCTTCCTTTAAGTCTTGGCTAAAATTCCATCTTCTTCAGGAAGCCTTTCCCAATCCCTCTTAATCCTAGTGCTTTCCTTTGTTAGCTATTTTCTATTTTTTCTATTTTTCCTGTGTGTAGCTTGTTTGTACTCCCCCCCCCCCCTTCTTCTTGTCTTTTCCACTAGATTATGAGCTCCTAAGGACCTAAGGACTATGTTTTCCCTCTTTTTGTATCCCCAATGCTTAGCACAGTGCCTGGCCCACAGTAGATGTTTAATAAATTCTTAGGGACTGATTAACTGTTCCCAGGGGCTCATCATACTGATGCTGAATCTCTACAGCTCAAGTGATTCACCATCCTGAGCCTCCTTGATAGCAGGGATTACAGGCATTTGCTATTATGCTTCTTAGAGTATCCTGGAATGGATTGCCATAAAGGCCTGCATATGAAGGTGGCTGGAATAATTCACAAGCTAGATTCCTGTAGCTAGGAAAGTGTCAGGACCATTTGCTGAGCAATTTGGAGCTGTGCCCAAAGGGTTATAGAACCATGCATATCCTTTGACCAAACAATACCACTACTAAGTCTGTATCCCAAAGAGATAAAAAATAAAAAGGAAAAAGACCTATTTGTACAAAAATATTTAAAGCAGCTCTTTTAATGATGGCAAAGAATTGGAAATTGAAGGGATGTCCATTAATTGGGGAATGGCTGAACAAATTGTGGTTTATGATTGTCATGGAATACTATTGTGCTTTAAGAAATGATGAGCAGGCAGTGCTCAGAAAAACATGGAAAGACTTACATGAACTTATGCAAAGTGAAATGAGCAGAACCAAGAGAACATTGTACACAGTAACAGCAATTTTGTATGATGATCTACTATGAATAATTTACCTATTCTCAACAATACAATGATCCAAGACAATTCTGTAGGACTTATGATGAAAGTTGCTGTCCATCTTTAGAGAGAGAACTGGTAGAGCCTGAATGCAGGTCAAAGATACTTTTTCTTTACTCTCTTTATTTTTCTTTTTTTTGTCTGTGTTTTCTTTCACAGACTGACTTATATGGAATACTCTTTGCATGACTACGCATGTATAATCTATGTCAGATACTTGCCTTCTCAATGAGGTGGGAGAGGAAGTGGAAGGAGAGAATTTGGAACTCAAAATTTGAAAAATAAAGTTTAAATTGTTTTTACATGTAATTGGGAAAAAATAAAATATTAAGATTAAAAATTAAAAAAAAACTGTTCCCTGCTTTTGCTGATGTGTACAAGGTGCTATGTACCCCAAAGAAAGTAGTTTTCCCTCTCAGCTTTCTTCTTTTTAAATTGAGAAGACTTTATCTTGCCTTCCCTCCCTTCAAGGGGCCTTGAGAGGTTAAAAGGTTTATGTGCGTATGTATCTTGTCCCCCAACTAGTACATTAGCTCCATGTGGGTCAAGAAAGTTGACTCAGATAAATTTTATCTTAGTCTCAGCACATAGTACTGTACTATGCGCACAAGTAGTTGCAGTAAATAGCTGATGAATTGAGTGTAATTGCTTAGGTTCTTGAATTCAATTTTTGAGTTCTAAATCTCAATTGAAGGTGATATGATTATAGTGCTCTATTTAGAATCAGGAATATCTGATTACCTTTTTTTTTGTATCCAAAGTGCTTATTGCGGTACTTGACACATAGTAACACTTAATAAATTATTGTTGACTGACCGACTGACCTGAATTCAAATACCATCTTTGACATTCTAACTATAGGCAAGTCATTTAATGACTTGGGTCTCAATTCCTTCTCATGTAAAATGAAGATAATAATAGCTGTAGTATCTGCCTCATAGGATTATTGCAAGGCTTACAAGAGATGATATCTGGCAGATGATTTGTAAGTTTTAAAGAGATGGGGACTTGACCTGTGATTTCATTGTTATAGGGAACTCCCCTGTCAATGAAAGACCTTCTTTGTAACTGAACATCCTCTAGGTTGCCTTGAGCACCAAAAGATGAAGTTACTTGTCAAGGGTCATGCAACTAATAGGTGTTAGAAGTACGATTTGAATTTGGGTCTTCTAGGCATCAAGATCAGCTCTCTGGCAAATCATGCTACCTCTTAAAGTCCTCTATAAGTATCTGTAATGATAATTCATCTCATCATCAAAGTTCATGGAAGAATTGCAGCTCATATACTAGCTAGTCATTAATTATTTTGAGTTTCTTTAATAAAAGTAATACCTGTTGCCCCTGTCTCAAACCTACCTCTTGTCTTAGGGTTGGAAGGGATTTGAAAGATTCTCTCATCCAACCCACTCATTTCACAGAGAGGAATCCCAGAGAGGTCGGTAACTTGTCTAAAGGCACATGGGACTCAAAACCAAGTCTTTTCCACTTGGGCTTAAGTCTTAGTCTTTGGAAGAACCCAAGTCAGAGCTACATGATTCCTCCCCCAACCCCCCAGGGATTTGTTTTCTGTTTTTTGGACTCAGTGACTAGAAACAAGAACACATATGGAGTGTTGTGACTATGGGAATGCTAAACGATGGGGAGTAGGGAGGAGATTTCTTACAGGTCAAAAAGTCTTGATCTCTGGATTGTATATGGTAACTGTGGGCATCAGTACTTGATAGTTCTGCTGGTACAAGCTAGTTCTGTTCATACCAGGGAAATTCTACAGAGGTCAGTTTGTTCTTGCAACAGGGAGAGATAGTTTGCCTCACTGGGCCCACTCATGAGTCACTGCCAGAGACAGGGTCCTTGGGCTGGAGGGAAACTGTCAGGGGTAGTGTTTTGAGGCTAGGGAGAAATATGATCTTGGAAGTGGGGTCCAAGTACAAGGACCCAAGCACCCTGTCAGTTTCATAGGAATTTTCTTAGCCTGGTTTAGAGGGCTATTCAACCTTGATCAGTCAGTAAGCACTTATTAAGCACTTACTATCTGCCAGGGATCATTTAAGCACTGGGGATATAAAGGCAAAAGACAATTCCTGCCCTTAAGAAGTTCAATCTAAAGATCAGATCTATAGCTTTGCTATTTTTCTCCTTCCTTAAGAGTCTAAAGAATGACAATTCTTCAACAATATTGGATTAGGCTGTCCCTGTGTGAAATATTCTGGTTTTGGGGAAGTGGGGGATAGGGGAAGCAAGATGGGAAGCAATTTTCCATCAGTCTGAGAAAACTGCATGGGGGAATCAGAGTAGGGGGTGGGGAGGGCTTCTTTAACTAGTGCCCTTGCTGGGCAGCTGATTGGAGATGATCAAAGCCTCTGACATCCAGTGTCTAAAGAAATACTGCTTGGGTTTTGATCCCACCCTGATGTAAACTAAAAGTGGTGAAATACTAACAACTGAAAAACAGCCTTTTGGAGGGCTCTCAGAAACCATCTCACACTTCTCATATTGCCTAGGTCAGCAGATAGTCAATAGATAATTGAGCAAAACCTGCTAACCAAGCAGTTATCATTTGACAAACTGTTCCCTAGATGGATGGCATTAATTTATTTTCATGTCATTTTTAGTTTATTGCTGTAGGGGAACCAAACCCATATGTTTGTATTCTAATTACCTTGGACAGCTGCCAAAGCCAGCAGAGAATAAAAGGGGATCCTTCCCTTCTCCCACCAGAGAAGTACTCAATAGCCTTGTTGCTCTTCTCTTTAGTTCATCCTCACTCACTCTCTTTTAGCCATCATGAGCAGGCAGGCTGTCTGGAGATCCCAAAGTGGAGGTTACAGCAGTGGCTCTGCTGTCTTGCCTGGCAGGAGCCGGAGAGTGGCTGGAAGCTCTTCTGTTCTGAAAACTGGAAGCTGTTCTGGAGGCAGAGGAGTCAGCTCTAGCAGCCGAAGCCTTGTCAACCTCGGTGGGCACAAGAGCATCCTTACCAGTGTGGCAGGTGGAGGCCAAGGAAGCCTTGGCTATGGAGGCTACACAGTGGTGGGCCTTGGTAGTGGACGTTTAAATGGTGGAAGTTTTGGAATGGGAGGCTTTGGCCTCAGTGGCTTGGGAGGAGTTGGTCTGGGTGGTGGATCCTTTGGTCCTAACATCTACCCTGGTGGGATCCATGAAGTGATCACCAATCAGAGCCTTTTGGTGCCTCTGGATGTGAAGATAGATCCAGAGGTCCAACAGGTGAAGACTCAGGAGCGGGAGCAACTCAAGGTCCTCAACAACCAATTTGCTACCTTCATTGACAAGGTAAGTATCACCATTTAACATTCAGAGAGCCAGGAATAAACTATTTCAAAGATCTACAGGAAAAGGAAGCTTTCTAAACTTTCAGAGGTTACCTATCTAGCCTTTTTTCACTGTCTTTCAACAGGAAAGTGTCTACGGTTTTTCAGGTACTAGGATAGACACTCACTTTATTCACAAAATTCTCCAAAATGAAGGAGCTATCACAACTTTCCAGGATAACTTGTCCTTGGGGTTGGGAGGTCTCAACTTCGACAGGAAGGCATTCCCAATATTGAACTTTAATTCCATTTCAGTTTCAACCTAGCACCTCTTTTTAGTTCTCTATGAGTGATGTTACCCAGAAATGAAGATGTTTTCACAGTAAAATCTTTGAGAGGTCCCAGTGAGCTTCCTTAGAGACAAGCAAGGGACCCCAAAATAATGGAATATTCTCTGATTCCCATGGGTTTTCATGTGAATTTAGATCTGTAAGGGGCATCATGAGCACATTGGTAGCATGTTGGTCTTTCTGGAATCAAAGTCAGGAAATTGAAATAAAAGGTAGTGATGATAGCAAAGAGTGAAGAAGAATTGGGGAAGATGGACCATTGTAGATGAGATGGTCAGTTGACTTTAAATTCTATTAGCCAGGCTGGCCAATGTCACTGGGTCTGGCTTCAGAAGTAAAAATAGAACTTTCTGTTTGATTGGAAAATCTGTTCTTAAACGAACCTAAAAGTTTACTTATTTGTAATATCTACATAGCATTTTAAGGTTTACAAAATTTGCCTATGGTCACACAATTAAGAACAGGGTTTGAACCCAGATCTCTTGATTCCAAAGCCAAGGCTCTTTCCCCCATAGCAAGCTATCATAGAAGGCCCTTGCTTCTCTGGCCTTTTCCCACTCTTCATTTCCTGATCTTAGTCAGTGAGACTTTAGACTGGATTTTGGATTGAGTGAGGTGGCCAGTGGCGATGTATGCCTGTAATCCCTGCTACAGGTAGAGACTGAGGCTGGTGGATCTCCTGAGCTCTGGAGTTCTGAGCTGGAGCAGGGATTAAACTGATTGGATGTCTTCACTAAATCCTATACAAATAGGACATTAGGGGTAGGAAAAATGTAGTAGAGCAAAGGGTCAGTGTTTATTAGTAGGCAGATTGGGCTGTGAGTGGCTGTTGTATTTCCAGCCTGGTTTAGAGGTTAGATATTAGAGATGAAGGAAATAAAGAAAGAAAGAGAGAAGGAAGGAAGGAGCTAAAGAGGGAAGGAGGGATAGAGGGAAGGACAGAAGAAAGGAAAGGAGAAAAAAAGGGAAGGAAGGATAGAGGGAAGGACAGAAGAAAAGAAGGAAGGAAAGAGGGAAGGAGGGAAAGAGGGAAGGAAAGAAGAAAGGAAGGAAGGAAGGAAGGAAGGAAGGAAAAAAGATCTGAGCAGGACTTCCTCCACTAATGCAGGTTGAAACATTTTAGTAAAATAGTTCTTCCTGAATTGACATAGCCAAAAAAATCAATGTTGGTGGCCATCTGCTTTCTGCTGATGAGCAGAACTTAACTAGACTGGTACTCAGGCGGCAGACAGACAAATGTCCTCAGTCTTTCCAGTTTGCTGGTATGGATGGACCAGAGCTTATGTTCCTTTGGAGTAGCCTTATTGAATCATACTCTCAGCATTGGAAGGGATCTTGGAGGTCATAAAGTCTAAGACATATTCTCCTTCGCTCCATCCCCTACAAGTGGTCATCCAGGCTTCAGGAAACCTATGTCCCCTCCACCCCAAGATGATATATTAAAGGAGGAATTAAAAAAGGTAAAGTCAGTTAGGAAATCCTCACTGAAGCAGTGGAAAGAGGAAGGAGTGTTGGTGAACACTTTGGACAGCCTGGAGCCTCTTGCATCAGTGAGTTGTTATGCAAGTTCAGGAGGGTTCCCTTTGATTATGAGATGATTAAGTCATTTTTCTAGCACTAAAGGAATGTCATACAACACCCTGAAGAGAAAATTCTGCCTTAGGGGAATTTAAGGGTGGGGAAAATCAATGGAGGGATCAGCAACTTCTGTTGAAGGCTTATTGTGGACAAAGCCTTGAATGGTATAGAGATACCAAAAGACAAAGAAAGAAAGAAAGAAGACAGGGTCTCTGCTCTCAAGGGACTCTGAATCAGGGACACTAAACATTGCATTTATCAAAAGGCTTAAGAACACTTACAAATCAACATGCAAATATATGTGAAGAAACAGTACTAACTGAGTAGCTAAGAGCAGAGGGGAGTGGAGGAGTGCTCCTACATAGCTCATAGTGTTAATTAGGGAAGGTGTCCTGCAGGAAGGGGCCTTTGAACCAAGATTGAAAGGAGTGACACAGATGGAGGGGCAGTAGTAGAAATCTTGTAAGGACCATAGAACGCAGAGCTGGAAAGTATGTTAGTGACTATTTAGTCCAACTGAGGAGAAAGCAGGCCTAGAGAGATGAAGTGAATTTTCCAATGTGGGTGGTGGGGAAGAGGGAAAGGAAAAAGCATGTGTTAAGTGCCTACTATGTACCAGGCACTATGCACTTAGCACAGTGCCTTATAGATATCATCTATAAATTATATGTATTATCTTATAAAGTGCCTTACAGATATTATCTCATTTGATCTTTACAACAATCCTGTAGGGTAGATGCTAATAATATTCCCATTTTACAATTGAGGAAACTGAGGCAGAAAAATGTTAAGTGACTTCCCCGGAGTCACACAGCTAGTAAGTCTCTGAGGCTGTATTAGAACTTAGGTCCTCCTGACTCCAGGACTATTGCTCAATCCACTGTACCAAATGTCTGAGGTTGGATTTGAATTCAGTTTTTCCTGACTCCAGGCCCATTACTCCATCCACTGGGCCACCTTGGTGCCTAGGTGGTACAGAGCAGAGCTAGGATTGAACCCAGGCCCCCTGATCTCAAGGGCAATGGCATGTGACATTGAGAGTTTGAACTGCTACAGACTTAATCTGTGCTTTGAGCAAGTTCCTTCTTTCTGCATCTTAGTTTCCTCGTCTGTAAAATAAGGAGGGTTAGACTAGGTGATATCGAATGTCCTTTGCAGCTCTGACAGCCAAGGATGCTGTGATTCTGAGAAGGGCCCTCCACAGGTCCCAGAGTCCTGGGCTCTGAGCAGTCCCTGTTGTCTACAGAATGGATTTGTTTCCCCATTTCAGGTGCGGTTCCTGGAGCAGCAGAACCAGGTACTGAAGACCAAATGGGACCTGCTTCGGCAGGTGGACATCAGTACCAGCACAACCAATTTGGACTCCATCTTTGAAGCCTACCTCAGTGGCCTGCGGGCCCAGGTAGATGATCTCAAGTCCCAGAAGAGCCAGCAGGATGCAGAGCTGAAGACCACTCAGGACTCAGTGGAAGACTTCAAGAAGAAGTAAGTGGGGCCCATGGGGGAAATGTTACTGTCTATGAGAGGGAAAGGCTACTTTACTTACCCTGTTTCTGTGGAGGTCTTAAAAACACCCTCATCTCCGCTAGATTCTCACACATGCCTGGGCCCTAGAAACGAAGCCCATGGTTTGTTTTCTATGGACTGCCACCATCAAACAGCTGCTCCTGCTGCTCTGACATAGGGAAGAAAAGACAATTTCCTGTGGTGACTATAAGGGCTTTATCACACATCACTAGGGCAGGCAGGCTGGTGCAGTAAAAACAACCCTGTCTCTGTTGTCAAAGGGCCTGGGTTCAAATCTTGTCTATGTAGGAACTTACCATCATGTGAAGTTGGGCAAGTCACTAAGCCTCTGAGGTTTAGCTTCTTTGTCTATAAAGAGAGGGGGATGGACTAGGTGGCCTTGGAGATGTTTTAAGGCTCTAGATTAGGAATTTATAACTTTTGTGTGCGTCTTGGAGTCCCTTGGCTGTCTGGAGAAGCCTGTGTTTTTTCTCAGAATGATGTTTTCAAATGCATAGAATTTCAAAAGAAATAAATTCTGTCTGTCTGTCATTCTATCTATCTATCTATCTATCTATCTATCTATCTATCTATCTATCTGTCTTTGTTTCTCTCTATCTATCCATCCATCCATCCATCCATCTATCCATCCATCCATCTATTTATCTATCTATCTATCCATCCATCTATCCATCCATCCATCCATCCATCCATCTATCTATCTATCTATCTATCATCTATCTATCTATCTATCTATCTATCTATCTATCTATCTATCTATCTA
>NW_020954719.1:10768991-10773694 GCF_900497805.2 Vombatus ursinus | reverse complement strand
CTATCTATCTATCTATCTATCTATCTATCTATCTATCTATCTATCTACAACCACCAAGTCCCAGACTCCAGGTTTGTTGCAGAGACTAAGGTCATCTAAACACAGAAGAAGTTGGTAATTGGGACATTCCTGGTGGTAATAGCCTTATAGAACTGCTCATTAGGGCTCACGGTGGTCACTTATCCATCTTCTCAATTTTACCAGGTATGAAACAGAGATGAACACCCGTACAAATGCTGAGAATGACTTTGTGGTGCTTAAGAAGGTGAGCATAGCTGAATCTTCCACTAGGAGTCAAGAAAGCAGGCACCAATTCCTGGGTCTTGGGAAACTATAGTTCCTTATTCATGGGGCCTCAGTTTTTCCATTTGTGAATAATTCTAGTCCCCAGTCCATTTTTCAGGGCTGTGTGATGAGGAGCTCAGTGAAATCTATAGTAATCATACTAATGATACAGCAAATGTAATTAGTTCTTGGTTTTCTGCATTGAAACTTGCAGTAAATCCTGAAAATCAAACTTCTTGTTGGCCTTGTTTGTTGTGAGAAAAGTATTGCATAATGTTGGCTATGATTACTCTTTACCTTCTTTGCCCATATTCTTGCCAGCTGGTGATGACAGTACAACCTGCCGGTGTTGGGAGGGAATGTGGGTTAGTGCTTTTTTTTAGTGAGAAGGCAGCTAGATGGTACAGTGGATAGAGCACTGGGCCTGGAGTCAGGAAGACTGATATTCCCGAGTTCAAATCTGGTCTGAGACACTTACTTGCAATGTGACCCTCGGCAAGTCACTTAAACCTGTTTGCCTCAGTTTCCTCATCTGTAAAATGAGCTAGAGAAGGAGATGTTAAACCACCCAGTATCTTTGCCAAGAAAACCCCAGATGGGGTCATGAGGAGTTGGAAATGACTAAACTGAACAATAGTTTAGTGCTTTGGTTTATTATTAATTACATCTTCCTATCTGGAACAGGACTAAGTATGTTTGAGGCTGATGATAAGCTAAGACAGAAAACTTCTCATAGAATCAGTGTCAGAGTTGGAAGGGATTTCAGAGGTCATCTAATCTCTCTCTCTCTCTCTCATTTTATACATGAGGAACCCTAAGAAGACTTGTCCAAAGTCATATAACCTATAGATTGGAGAATTGGAATTTGAACTCAAGCATTCTGGATCCTAAGCCAATTCGTCCCATTAAGCCTTTTTCTTTTGGGTTTTTCCCAGACCAATAGGCGTATCTATACTCAAAACATATTCAAGAGACATTCAGGCATCAAGAGTCCTCCCTAACTTCACCTTAATATGCTTTCCCCCTTGCTTTATTTTAGGATGTGGATGCTGCTTATACAGTTAAAGTTGACCTTACCACTAAAGTGGACAGTCTGCAGCAAGAAATCGAATTCCTCACGGTTCTGTATGAGACTGTAAGTCTAGGGGCTAACTTCTTCGCTCTAACCATTGTAGGGCCCTTGGAAAACAGAGAGACAAGGGAGAAAAGCTCTCAGGAGGGAAGTACTTTGGGTTGGTCTCTAAATTTGTGAGTGGAGTTGAGGGGAGAGATAGTTCTGTGAATCTCAGGAGAAAGAAGAGCCAAAGAAAAAGAAAACCACCAAAGATGAATCCAAATTATGTCCTACAGGAATTGGCCCAAGTGCATAAAACTGTCAGTGACACCAATGTGGTCCTTTCCATGGATAACAATCGTACCCTGAACCTGGATAGCATCCTGGAGGAGATCCAAGCTCAGTATGAAGATATTGCCCAGAAGAGTAAGACAGAAGCTGATACTTTGTACCAGACCAAGGTGAGTGAAGGAAACAGATATCTAGGGTACAATCTGATCTGTAGAGGAGCCAGCATTTTTTTTTTATCCCCTTCTGGGAAGGAGTGAGTGGTAGAAGAATCTCTTATCATAACTCCTGGAAACATTGTCTAGTAGATCTCAGCATCCTTAGGTTTTGCCTGGTTGGTTTTAGGGCAGCTGTTTCATTTAAAAGGCTAGATCACCAAGAGAACTCTCAAGGGCACATGGATGGTTCTATCAACCTTAAATCAGGTGCCACAAACTGACCCTCTATTCTATATTGGATAGATTATCTCTCTGTGCTCAGTGATTCTGACCTGACCAAGTTCAAATTGTGCTTCAGGGCAGATGTCTGGTAGGCTTCGGCACTCTGCTCCAGAAAACCTTGTTGTATAAGTGCACAAAGAAATGGAATGGCCATCTGAGGAGAGCTGCCATCATCTGGACAGTGTTCCTCTACTTGCTTTTGACTCTGGTCTTTTCCCTTAACTTTAGTACCAAGAGCTTCAGATCACTGCAGGGAAACATGGTGAAGATGTTAAGGTACTCAAGACTGAGATTAGTGAGCTGAACCGAACGATTCAGAGACTACGTGCAGAAATTGACCGTGTCAAGAAACAGGTAGGGGCTGTGGTTTGACTCTCTGTGGTCAAAATCTCCTGCGCTTATGGTTTCCAGGTCAATAAACGAACATTATCTGTCTCCATGTGCAGAACTCTGTACTGGGTGCTGGGCATGAAGGGAGAGAAAAGGGCTGGGGGCAGGGGAGGGGACAGGGTTCTGGAAGACCTCCAGAGGAAGGAGGTGCCTTAATTAGTCTCTGCCCTTGGGAAATTTGTGACATGGGCCCAGTAGAGAAGATGTGAATGAGTCATGAGAATTAATCACAATGTGAAGGTAGTGTGGTGTGAAAAATAACCGGAGCAGGAGTGAGAGACTAATAGAATGATCAAGTTGGAAAAAATGAGGAAAGGAAGGAAAGAAAAAAAGAAAGGAATAAGGAAGGAGGGAAGAAAGAGAAAAGAAAGAATCAAGTATTTATTAAGCACGTATTTGTGCCAGACGCTATTCTGAGGACTTTATAAATATTTTCTCATTTGATCCTCCCAACAACCCTGGGAAATGGGTGCTACTATTATTATCCCCATTTTACAGTCAAGGAAACTGAGGCAGGAAGCAGTTAAGTGACCTTTAAAGTTCAACTGGCCCAAGTTCTTAATTTTCTAGATAAGAGAACTGAGGTCCAGAAAAGTTCAATGACCCGTCCATGGTTATATATCTAGTTAGTGTGGTCTCTCTGGGTCCAGTGGGTTCAGATTCCCGCTTTGATATTGACAAACCTCTCTTTGCTTCAGCTTCCTCATCTGCAGAATGAGGAGAATACCTTCTATGACCTACCTCACAGAGTTGTGAGGAAAGTGCCATGTAAGACTTAGGGCTCTGTTTAAATGTCAATGGGTATTACTGCTAAAGAGCATTGATGTTAATATTAGTGTTGACATGCCTGAGCTCCTGCTTAATTCATATTTATTGTCTACATTCCATTGACTAGATAGATGGTGATCCCTACTAGAAGAAGATCATATAAGGGGCAGATGGTCTGGAGTGGTAGATAAAGCTCTAGATGTGGGGAGAATAATAGTAACTGCAATAATAACAGTTAATATTTATATATTACTTTAAGGTTTGTTTGATCTTCACTATAACTCTGAGAGGTAGGTGCTATTGCCCTCATTTTACAGATGAGGGAACTGAGGCTTAAGGAGATTAAATAACTTGCTCAAAGTGCCACAAAGAGCATCAGAGGTAGGGCATGATTTCAGGTCTTCCTGACTACAAATCCAGTTCTCTCTCCACTGTTGCCTTTTGCTGTTGTTCAGTCATTTCAGTCATGTCCAACTCTTCATGACCCCTTTGGGGTTTTCTTTGCACAGATAGTGGAATGGTTTGCCATTTCCTTCTTCAGCTGAAGATACTGAGGCAAACAGGATTAAGTGACTTTCCTAGGGTCCCATGGATAGTATGTGTCTGAGACTGGATTTGAACTCATGAAGTTGAGTCTTCCTGATCCCAATCCAAGTGCCACCTAGCACCATGTCCCCTAGCTACCTCAAAAGAGCTATGTTCAAATCTCAGTTCTGCTCCTGACTACTTTTTTGACATTGGGTCAGTCACTTAATGTGTTGTCATCTGTCAAAGGAGAGCGCTGGACTAGATAGACAAGACTCTTACCAGTTCTCAATCTTTGGATCCTTTATAAGTGAGTCTCTAACATGGCATAGGGTCCATTGATTCACCTCATCCTACCCTCTACAGAATGCTGCAATAGAACAGGCCATCCTGGAGGCTGAGCAGAAAGGGGAGAAAACTGTCAAAGATGCCCAGGACAAGCTGGCCCAGTTGGAGGATGCCCTGCAACAGAGCAAGGAAGATCTCACTCAGCTGCTCCGGGACTACCAGGATCTGCTGAATGTCAAGTTGGCCCTAGATGTGGAGATTGCTACCTACAGGAAGCTGCTGGAGGGAGAAGAGAGCAGGTGAACTCAGCAAGATATGCATTGTCCTAATTGCTCCTATTGGGTAGAAGGAGTCATGGAACCTTAGAATCTCAGAGCATAAAAGTACCTCAGAGGTCATCCAGCTCAATCCCAACCTGGTCAGGTATCCTGCTACAACCTTCTTGACAAAGGGTTAACCAGGCTCTGCTTGAAAATGTTCAAAGATAAGGAATTCACTACCTATGTATCTCTTTACAATTTTGGACAACTCACATTATTAGGAAGTTTTTATTTCTTTTCTTCTCTTGTATGGAGCCAATGTTAGCCTCTCCTGAGTATATCTGGTTACTCTGTGGTCTTAGACATACCCAATACTCTGTGACTCATTGATAATGGATTCCAAAA